>NC_068448.1:68178490-68405990 GCF_023373465.1 Oncorhynchus keta
TCACTCTCTCTCTTTGTCTCCATCGCTCTCTTTCTCTCCAGGTGATAGTGGGTCAGCTGTAATATACATCATGGGCACAACTTTTGTTTTAGAAGTGGGGGGCATAACCTGGGCATCTACAGTAAAGCTAATTTCCTGCATTTCTCCTAGGGTTGTCCCCGACTAAAATAAATCTTGGTCAACCAAGAGTAGTCTTTCTTTCGACCAATTGATTGGATAGTCTTAAACTGCAGTAATTTATGTCTGAGATTATATGAACATGACTGGGTATTCAAATATGTCTGTATCTATTCATCATCATCCCAGATAGTGTCTCCCATGTCTTCTTCACATACATCGTTAAGCCTCTATTAACCCTTGATACAGTCTGAAATTCAACTTGAGGTTAACAGACTGTCATAAAATTGTTTCAATCTTTGAAGCTTCTGGTTGGTCCAGTGTTTGCTGCATCTCAGCTCCGTCACAGACTGGTCTTCCCTGGTTGCCTGACCCCGTCACCATCTGATCCTGCTCAGATGAGGCATGACAAAGAATGACCTTGCTGTACATTTATACATTATATTATTCAAGAATAGAATCAATGGTTCAATAACTGAAATTACCATTATTCCCATATCCCAGACTGTAGCCTACCCATCAATTAAAGATGGAACATTCCTTTGGCCGCCTTTCCTTCCAGTTCTCTGCTGCCAATGACTGGAACTAAAAACAAATCGCTGAAGCTGGAGACTTATATTTATATTTCCCTCACAGACTTTAAACATCAGCTATCTGAGCAGCTAACCGATCGCTGCAGCTGTACATAGCCCATCTGTAAGTAGCCCACACAATCTACCTACCTCATTCATCATCTGCTAATCTATCACTCCAGTGTTAATTTGCTAATCTGTAATTACTTCGTTACGATGGCCTATTTATTGCCTTACCTCCTCACTCCATTTGCACACACTGCATATAGACTTTCTTTTTGTTCTATTGTGTTATTGACTGTACGCCTATTTATTCCATGTGTAACTCTGTGTTGTTGGATGTGTCGCACGGCTTTGCTTTATCTTGGCCAGGTCGCAGTTGTAAATGAGAACTTGTTCTCAACTAGCCTACCTGATTAAATAAAGGTGATTTAAAACATTTAAAAATGTAAACAATTGTATCCATTCACTGATTCTTATAATATACTGCTAAATGAACCTGAGCTCCGTAGACTGGTCTTCCCTGGTTGTCTGACCCTGTAGGGACACCTGTCACCATCTGATCCTGCTAAGACAGGATGAGCATAGTGTTGTGTAGTGACTGTGCACCGTGACAGTGTAGCATTTAGAGCTGTTTATACCGTGTCAGTGTGAAAAGTAGGGAATTAGCTAGGGAAACTGACATATCAATAATGTTACATTGTTTTACTGACTCGACATTGCACTGTCAAAACAATCTGAATATCGGTCTTCAATCGTTTGGCCACTTGGTTCACCGTTTGATTCAGATCTAGTGTGATTGAGGCAAGAATGAATAACTAAAGTTAGTGAGCTAGCTAGTAAGCTAACGTTAGCCAACTTTTGATTAGCTCCAAATGGTACATCAACTGGCGAAAAATTGCCAAGTTAATTTACTTGTTAAAACGGGACAAAAAAGCTACAAAACATTTCCATACACACAACAGCTGTTTGATGCTACTACCTGATAGATAGCTAGAGGCTAGAGCTGAACTGGCTGTGGTAGCTACTAGATAGCTAGCTAGTTAATTCTCTTCAGACAGAACTTCAGTTGAGAGGGGATAAAACATTAGCTAACGTTGTCAGTTACACTACTAGCTCAGCACTGGGAATAAATATATTTTTTCCTGTTAAGTCAAACAGCTGTTACCTTGCCAGCTAAATCAGTCAAATAAAAAGTAGCCAGTTTCTGCTCTGCTTGCTTTTACGACCTGGAGAAAAAGTGCAACACACAAAGACCGCAGATGAAGACAGCAGCATCGTGCTGGTCCTATAATAATAACTTTTCCTTCACACAGACTGTCCGTACGCTCTGTGGTATCCGTGCGGTCCTTAATCCAGCCGACTGAAACTGCAAAATAGCCTGCCCGTCCACTCTGAGGCGTCCGCATGGTTCTAAAGCACACTGAAGCCGCTTTTTGTATCACAGTGCAATGATAAATCTGGGGGGGACAAAAATGCAATTTCAGAATGTGTGGGGGGGCTCAAGTCCCCCCGTCCCCAGTGAAAGTTGAGCCCTTGTATGAAGTGTAAAGCAGCCGGCTAATTTGGGCATGCTCTTTAGATTCTCCCTATCTGAATTCCATGTTTCTGCTGTGAGTCATAGATCATGATGGCTGGAAGCTCCTGCAAGGTGTCACCACTCACAAGATGTTTAGGTGAGAGACTGAGAAAGGCACCATAGGCAACACATGGCAGTCTGACCTTAAATGGTAGTATATGCCCGTGCTCACATCCCTGATCCTCAACAATGATGCTCATACAGTACATATATGCTACTCTATACTGCTGTAGAAATCAGGCTTTGACAAAGCATGCACACACCATACCACTTTATATTTGCACATGAGTTCGTATTCAATGATGCTGGTTTACGTCAACTGGTGGTGAATTTTCTATTTGCAGTCTTTATTTACCTTTATTATAACCATCTCAAGAGCCAGGAAGAATGTCTCGTGACAGAGTATATAGAGACAGGTACATAACTAGCATAGTGTTACAGAAAACCCTGTGATATTTACAGAGCACCCTGTGGTAATTATAGAGCACCCTATGGAGCACCATGTGGTAATTACAGAGCACCATGTGGAGCACCATGTGATAATTACAGAGCACCCTGTGGTGATTATGGAGAACCCTGTGTTAATTACAGAGCACCCAGAACACCCTGTGTTAATTACAGAGCACCCTGTGTTAATTACAGAGCACCCTGTGGAGCACCCTGTGGTAATTAGAGCACCCTGTGATGATTATAGAGAACCCTGTGTTAATTACAGAGCACCCTGTGGAGCACCCTGTGGTAATTACAAAGCACCCTGTGGTGATTATAGAGCACACTTTGGAGCACCCTGTGGTAATTACAGAGCACCCTGTGATGATTATAGAGAACCCTGTGTTAATTACAGAGCACCCTGTGGAGCACCCTGTGGTAATTAGAGCACCCTGTGGAGGACCCTGTGGTAATTACAGAGCACCCTGTGATGATTATAGAGAACCCTGTGTTAATTACAGAGCACCCTGTGGAGGACCCTGTGGTAATTACAGAGCACCCTGTGATGATTATAGAGAACCCTGTGGTAATTACAGAGCACCCTGTGATGATTATAGAGAACCCTGTGTTAATTACAGAGCACCCTGTGGAGCACCCTGTGGTAATTAGAGCACCCTGTGGAGGACCCTGTGGTAATTACAGAGCACCCTGTGATGATTATAGAGAATCCTGTGTTAATTACAGAGCATCCTGTGGAGCACCCTGTGTTAATTAGAGCACCCTGTGGAGGACCCTGTGGTAATTACAGAGCACCCTGTGATGATTATAGAGAACCCTGTGTTAATTACAGAGCACCCTGTGGAGCACCCTGTGGTAATTAGAGCACCCTGTGGAGGACCCTGTGGTAATTACAGAGCACCCTGTGATGATTATAGAGAACCCTGTGTTAATTACAGAGCACCCTGTGGAGCACCCTGTGGTAATTAGAGCATCCTGTGGAGAACCCTGTGTTAATTACAGAGCACCCTGTGTTAATTACAGAGCACCCTGTGTTAATTACAGAGCACCCTGTGATGATTATAGAGAACCCTGTGTTAATTACAGAGCACCCTGTGGTAATTAGAGCACCCTGTGGAGGACCCTGTGGTAATTACAGAGCACCCTGTGATGATTATAGAGAACCCTGTGTTAATTACAGAGCACCCTGTGGAGCACCCTGTGGTAATTAGAGCACCCTGTGGAGGACCCTGTGGTAATTAGAGCACCCTGTGATGATTATAGAGAACCCTGTGTTAATTACAGAGCACCCTGAGGAGCACCCTGTGGTAATTAGAGCACCCTGTGGAGGACCCTGTGGTAATTACAGAGCACCCTGTGATGATTATAGAGAACCCTGTGTTAATTACAGAGCACCCTGTGGAGCACCCTGTGGTAATTAGAGCACCCTGTGGAGGACCCTGTGGTAATTACAGAGCACCCTGTGATGATTATAGAGAACCCTGTGTTAATTACAGAGCACCCTGTGGAGCACCCTGTGGTAATTAGAGCACCCTGTGGAGGACCCTGTGGTAATTACAGAGCACCCTGTGATGATTATAGAGAACCCTGTGTTAATTGCAGAGCACCCTGTGGAGCACCCTGTGGCAATTAGAGCATCCTGTGGAGGACCCTGTGGTAATTACAGAGCACCCTGTGATGATTATAGAGAACCCTGTGTTAATTACAGAGCACCATGTGCAGCACCCTGTGGTAATTAGAGCACCCTGTGGAGGACCCTGTGGTAATTACAGAGCACCCTGTGATGATTATAGAGAATCCTGTGTTAATTACAGAGCACCCTGTGGAGCACCCTGTGTTAATTAGAGCATCCTGTGGAGGACCCTGTGGTAATTACAGAGCACCCTGTGATGATTATAGAGAACCCTGTGTTAATTACAGAGCACCCTGTGGAGCACCCTGTGGTAATTAGAGCACCCTGTGGAGGACCCTGTGGTAATTACAGAGCACCCTGTGATGATTATAGAGAACCCTGTGTTAATTACAGAGCACCCTGTGGAGCACCCTGTGGTAATTAGAGCATCCTGTGGAGAACCCTGTGTTAATTACAGAGCACCCTGTGTTAATTACAGAGCACCCTGTGTTAATTACAGAGCACCCTGTGATGATTATAGAGAACCCTGTGTTAATTACAGAGCACCCTGTGGTAATTAGAGCACCCTGTGGAGGACCCTGTGGTAATTACAGAGCACCCTGTGATGATTATAGAGAACCCTGTGTTAATTACAGAGAACCCTGTGGAGCACCCTGTGGTAATTAGAGCACCCTGTGGAGGACCCTGTGGTAATTACAGAGCACCCTGTGATGATTATAGAGAATCCTGTGTTAATTACAGAGCACCCTGTGGAGCACCCTGTGTTAATTAGAGCACCCTGTGGAGGACCCTGTGGTAATTACAGAGCACCCTGTGATGATTATAGAGAACCCTGTGTTAATTACAGAGCACCCTGTGGAGCACCCTGTGGTAATTAGAGCACCCTGTGGAGGACCCTGTGGTAATTACAGAGCACCCTGTGATGATTATAGAGAACCCTGTGTTAATTACAGAGCACCCTGTGGAGCACCCTGTGGTAATTAGAGCATCCTGTGGAGAACCCTGTGTTAATTACAGAGCACCCTGTGTTAATTACAGAGCACCCTGTGTTAATTACAGAGCACCCTGTGATGATTATAGAGAACCCTGTGTTAATTACAGAGCACCCTGTGGTAATTAGAGCACCCTGTGGAGGACCCTGTGGTAATTACAGAGCACCCTGTGATGATTATAGAGAACCCTGAGTTAATTACAGAGCACCCTGTGGAGCACCCTGTGGTAATTAGAGCACCCTGTGGAGGACCCTGTGGTAATTACAGAGCACCCTGTGATGATTATAGAGAACCCTGTGTTAATTACAGAGCACCCTGAGGAGCACCCTGTGGTAATTAGAGCACCCTGTGGAGGACCCTGTGGTAATTACAGAGCACCCTGTGATGATTATAGAGAACCCTGTGTTAATTACAGAGCACCCTGTGGAGCACCCTGTGGTAATTAGAGCACCCTGTGGAGGACCCTGTGGTAATTACAGAGCACCCTGTGATGATTATAGAGAACCCTGTGTTAATTACAGAGCACCCTGTGGAGCACCCTGTGGTAATTAGAGCATCCTGTGGAGGACCCTGTGGTAATTACAGAGCACCCTGTGATGATTATAGAGAACCCTGTGTTAATTACAGAGCACCATGTGCAGCACCCTGTGGTAATTAGAGCACCCTGTGGGGGACCCTGTGGTAATTACAGAGCAACCTGTGATGATTATAGAGAATCCTGTGTTAATTACAGAGCACCCTGTGGAGCACCCTGTGTAAATTAGAGCACCCTGTGGAGGACCCTGTGGTAATTACAGAGCACCCTGTGATGATTATAGAGAACCCTGTGTTAATTACAGAGCACCCTGTGGAGCACCCTGTGGTAATTAGAGCACCCTGTGGAGGACCCTGTGGTAATTACAGAGCACCCTGTGATGATTATAGAGAACCCTGTGTTAATTACAGAGCACCCTGTGGAGCACCCTGTGGTAATTAGAGCATCCTGTGGAGAACCCTGTGTTAATTACAGAGCACCCTGTGTTAATTACAGAGCACCCTGTGTTAATTACAGAGCACCCTGTGATGATTATAGAGAACCCTGTGTTAATTACAGAGCACCCTGTGGTAATTAGAGCACCCTGTGGAGGACCCTGTGGTAATTACAGAGCACCCTGTGATGATTATAGAGAACCCTGTGTTAATTACAGAGCACCCTGTGGAGCACCCTGCGGTAATTAGAGCACCCTGTGGAGGACCCTGTGGTAATTACAGAGCACCCTGTGATGATTATAGAGAACCCTGTGTTAATTACAGAGCACCCTGAGGAGCACCCTGTGGTAATTAGAGCACCCTGTGGAGGACCCTGTGGTAATTACAGAGCACCCTGTGATGATTATAGAGAACCCTGTGTTAATTACAGAGCACCCTGTGGAGCACCCTGTGGTAATTAGAGCACCCTGTGGAGGACCCTGTGGTAATTACAGAGCACCCTGTGATGATTATAGAGAACCCTGTGTTAATTACAGAGCACCCTGTGGAGCACCCTGTGGTAATTAGAGCACCCTGTGGAGGACCCTGTGGTAATTACAGAGCACCCTGTGATGATTATAGAGAACCCTGTGTTAATTGCAGAGCACCCTGTGGAGCACCCTGTGGTAATTAGAGCATCCTGTGGAGGACCCTGTGGTAATTACAGAGCACCCTGTGATGATTATAGAGAACCCTGTGTTAATTACAGAGCACCCTGTGGTAATTAGAGCATCCTGTGGAGGACCCTGTGGTAATTACAGAGCACCCTGTGATGATTATAGAGAACCCTGTGTTAATTACAGAGCACCCTGTGGAGCACCCTGTGGTAATTAGAGCACCATGTGATGATTATAGAGAACCCTGTGTTAATTACAGAGCACCCTGAGGAGGACCCTGTGGTAATTACAGAGCACCCTGTACTAATCTATACAAACCACTGTATTGAATATAAATGATACAACGAACTGACTCGCTGATGCTGTTTGAACAACAAAAGAAGGCGCTATAGCATTATTTTCCTTAGAGACTTTTGGATTGTGTGTGGAGTGTGTGTGTGTTGGTTTTACTATCCTTGTGGGTACCAGAAGTCCTCACAAGGACAGTAAGACAAGGACAATTCTGAGAAGTGGGGACATTTCCTGGTCCCCACAAGAAAACCCGTAAGCCTAAAATAGCATGTTATGTTTAGGGTTAGGTTTAGGGTTTGGGGTTTGGTACCCACAAGGATAGTAAAACAAACGTGTGTGTGTGTTTAGCCTCTTAAGTGCCTCATTAAGATTCCCCTCCTCACACTACCTGCAGTACGTATATATAGTGGCATCACCGGTAGGCTCATTTCAATGGCTGTCAGAACCTTGGCTCTGACGAGTCTCACACCGTTGGGGTCCAAAAATAAAAATAATAGCACCGTTGGGGGGCAACACCATCAGTCTGTATGTATACAGAGATTAAAGTTCCAGCGTCTTAAAATAAAAAATGATAATGGAAATATAGCTTATTTTTTGTCACACCACCTACCCAAGTCTTGATAATGGGCACAACTTGATCAAATTGAAAAGAGATATAATGTCTCAACATTGTTGCCTCTCTCCATCCCTCTATTTTCTCTGCTCCTTCCACAGATGACTGCTGTAAGATTGGGTGAGTATTCAAATCAAATCAAAGTGTATTTATCACGTGCGCCGAATACAACAGACCTTACAGTGAAATGCTTACTTACAGGCTCTAACCAATAGTGCAAAAAAGGAATTAGGTGAACAATAGGTAGGTAAAGAAATAAAAACAACAGTAAAAAGACAGGCTGTATACAGTAGCGTGGCTACATACAGACACCGGTTAGTCAGGCTGATTGAGGTAGTATGTACATGTAGATATGGTTAAAGTGACTATGCATAAATGATGAACAGAGGGTAGCAGTAGCATAAAAGAGGGGTTGGCGGGTGGTGGGTGGGACACAATGCAGATAGCCCGGTTAGCCAATGTGCGGGAGCACTGGTTGGTCAGCCCAATTGAGGTAGTATGTACATTAAAGTGACTATGCATATATGATAAACATTTGATTACCTGTCTTATGGCTTGGGGGTAAAAACTGTCAAGAAGCCTTTTTGTCCTTGACTTGGTACTCCGGTACTGCTTGCCATGCGGTAGACGAGAGATCAGTCTATGACTGGGGTGGCTGTGGTATTGGACCATTTTTAGGACCTTCCTCTGACACCGACTGGTGTCGAGGTCCTGGATGGCAGGCAGCTTTGCCCCAAACAATTGCAAATGCCGTACCAGGCAGTAATGCAACCAATCAGGATGCTCTCGATGTTGCAACTCTAGAACCTTTTGAGGATCTCAGGACTCATGCCAAATGTTTTTAGTTTCCTGATGGGGAATAGGCTTTGTCGTGCCCTCTTCACGACTGTCTTGGTGTGTTTGGACCATTCTAGTTTGTTGCTGATGTGGACACCAAGGAACTTGAATCTCTCAACCTGCTCCACTACAGCCGTTGGTGAGAATGGGTGCGTGCTCGGTCCACCTTTTCCTGTAGCCCACAATCAGCTCCTTAGTCTTGGTTACGTTGAGGGATAGGTTGTTATTCTGGCACCACCCGGCCAGGTCTCTGACCTCCTCCCTATAGGCTGTCTCGTCGTTGTCGGTGATCAGGCCTACACTGTTGTGTCGTCTGCAAACTTAATGACGGTGTTGGAGTCGTGCCTGGCCATGCAGTCATGGGTGAACAGAGAGTAGAGGAGGGGACTGAGCATGCACCCCTGGGGAGCTCCAATGTTGAGGATCAGTGTTGCAGGTGTGCTGTTACCTACACTCACCACCTGGGGAAGGCCCGTCAGGAAGTCCAGGATCCAGTTGCAGAGGGAGGTGTTTAGTCCCAGGATCCTTAGCTTAGTGATGAGCTTTGAGGGTACTATGGTGTTGAACACTGAGCTGTAGTCAATGAATAGCATTCTCACGTAAGTGTTCCTTTTGTCCAGGTGGGGAAAGGGCAGTGTGGAGTGCAATAGAGATTGCATCATCTGTGGATCTATTTGGGCGGTATGACAATTGGAGTGGGTCTAGGATATTTGGGATAATGGTGTTGATGTGAGCCATTACCAATCTTTCAAAGCACTTCATGGCTATGGACGTGAGTGCTACAGGTCTGTAGTCATTTAGGCAGGTTGCCTTTGTGTTCTTGGGCACAGGGACTATGGTGGTCTGCTTGAAACATGTTGGTATTACAGACTCAATCAGGGACATGTTGAAAACGTCAGTGAAGACACCTGCCAGTTGGTCAGCACATGCCCGGCGCACACGTCCTGGTAATCTGTCTGGCCCCGCAGCCTTGTGTATGTTGACCTGTTTAAAGGTCTTACTCACGTCGGCTATGGAGAGCGTGATCACACAGTCGTCCGGAACAGCTGATGCTCTCATGCATGCCTCAGTGTTGCTTGCCTCGAAGTAAGCATAGAAGCGATTTAGCTCGTCTGGTAGGCTCATGTCACTGGGCAGCTCGCGGTTGTGCTTCCCTTTGTAGTTTGTAACAGTTTACACGCCCTGCCACAAAAGACGAGCGTCGGAGCCGGTGTAGTATGATTTGATTTGATTTGATGATTCAATCTTAGCCCTGTATTGATGTTTGTTTGATGGTTCGATGCAGGGCATAGCAGGATTTCTTGTAAGCTTCCGGGTTGGAGTCCCGCACCTTGAAAGCAGCAGCTCTACCCTTTAGCTCAATGCGAATGTTGCCTGTAATCCATGGCTTCTGGTTGGGATATGTACGTACAGTCACTGTGGGGACGACATCATCGATGCACTTATTGATAAAGCCAGTGACTGATGTGGTGTACTCCTCAATGCCATCGGAAGAATCCTGGAACATGTTCCAGTCTGTGCTAGAAAAACAATCCTGTAGTTTAGCATCTGCTTCATCTGATCACTTTTTTATAGCCCGAGTCACTGGTGCTTCCTGCTTAAATTTTTGCTTGTAAGCAAGAATCAGGAGGACAGAGTTGTGGTCGGATTTACCAAATGGAGGGCGAGGGAGAGCTTTGTACGCGTCTCTGTGTGTGGAGTGCAGGTGATCTAGAATTTTTTTCCCCTCTGGTTGCACATTTAACATGTTGATGGAAATTTGGTAGAACTGATTAAAGTTTCCCTGCATTAAAGTCTCCGGCCACTAGGAGCGCCGCCTCTGGGTGAGTGGTTTCCTGTTTGCTTATTTCCTTATACAGCTGTCTGAGTGCAGTCTTAGTGCCAGCATCTGTCTGTGGTTGTAAATAAACAGCCACGAAAGGTATAGCTTAAAACTCTCTAGGCAAGTAGTGTGGCCTGCAATTTATCACAATACTCTACTTCAGGCGAGCAAACTCTAGAGACTTCCTTAGATTCTGTGCACCAGCTGTTGTTGACAAATATGCACAGACCGACCCCCCTCGTCTTACCGGAGTGTGCTGTTCTATCTTGCCGGTGTGTGCTGTTCTATCTTGCCGGTGCAGCGTATGTGGATCATCACTGCCAAACACGAGGAAAATAGCCTTATTGAGCATAAGCTACAGTATACTGCCAAAAGCCAATAAACAGACCCTGAAAAGACAAGGACAGTGAGTTGATTTCAACATGCTTTAGTTTAGAGGGTCTCAAAGTACAACAGGTAAATTGCTGTGCCTAAAGCTGACAAACTGATTAGAAGAAGTCCACTTTAAAAGGTCCAACACAGCAGTTTTTATCTCAATATCAAATTATTTCTGGTTAACAATTAAGTACATTACAGTGACTGTTTTCAATGAAAATGGTCAAAAAGAAACAAAAAAAGCTATTTCTCAAGCAGGAATTGTGCTAGGACTGTCTGGGAGTGGTCTGAGTTGGGAGGGGAAAATAAATGCTTTCAAAATAAAGAAATGGTTTGAAAAAAGCCACATAGGCGGCGTTTTACAGGGAGTTGACCAATAAAGGAGTTAGCTGACAACGGCACGAAAACGATGTGTGCTCTTCCATGGGGCAGAAGTCAGCGTGTTGTTGTGATTCTGGATGGCCAGATAGCCAGCACCAATGACAAGAAGCTGCCATGTGGGGAATCGTAAGTGGCTCATTTCGGCTCGTTTCATCTTGTTATTGATTCCATGTCTTGTTTCGAGGTGTCTTGAATGATTTCATGTCAATGCTAATATGGCAAAGAATTCACTAGCTAGCTAACCAACAACTGTAATGATGTATTTGAGAGACAACTAGTGCTCATTGTGCAAATGTATTTATGTTTTCAAGAAACATCGGAGACAAAACATGTTTTGCACGTAGTCAACAATCTAAGCCAAACTCGTCTGTTTTTCCCCATAGTTGCACATGCCTCAGTTTTGTTGCTAAACAACCAAACGTCTATCAGATCAGATCTGAAAAAAATATTTTGTGATTGGTCAAAAGATCAATTAGTGGAAAATTGGGCTGCCTGGGTAAACGCAGCCATACAGTATAATGGAGTAGATATCATTAATTTACAATGGTTAGTTTGTACATCATTCACAATACGCTTGTAGAGCGGGTTTGGATCCAAAGAGGCTTTCATTGAGGATGCCATGCGAGACTTTTCCCCACTCTGAATGAGCTTTTTTATTTACTACTCAGACTGATTACCCTGTCGAGACAAGCTATAGACTTACAGAAGATTTTGAGGACACCAGTAATAATACCTTAATGAGCAGCAAAGGGTTCCTATCATGCGTTTTAAAGGATCTCCAGTTTGTTGACAAAGAGTCCCCAGCTGCAGAAAGGCCTACAGTTCATCCCCCCTGATGATAGAAAGAAAGAGATTCCTGGTAAATAAAAAAAATCCTGTTCTACTCCATGCTGATTAGGCTCACAAAAAGAGATTTCACCGACAGCTATCCCTCCTTTCTCTCTCTCTTCCCCTCAACTTCAGGTCAGCTTTGGCATCTCAACACAGCTGCTTTCCTGACGATAGCGGCAAGTCTTCAAAATTTTCCACTAGTGCTCTCTGGTGGCTGAGGTAATTAAGTGTACTGTAAGAGTGGACGTAAATCAGGTGGAAGCCACAGATGGACCCACTCTGTCACTCAGGCCAGCTACAGCTACAGCTACAGGCATGGTGAGCAGTGGGAGAAGAGAAGGCCAAGCGACAGGCATGGTGAGCAGTGGGAGAAGAGAAGGCCAAGCTACAGGCATGGTGAGCAGTGAGAGAAGAGAAGGCCAAGCTACAGGCATGGTGAGCAGTGAGAGAAAAGAAGGCCAAGCTCGAGGCATGGTGAGCAGTGAGAACAGAAAAGGCCAAGCTACAGGCATGGTGAGCAGTGAGAGAAGAGAAGGCCAAGCTACAGGCAAAGTGAACAGTGAGAGAAGAGAAGGCCAAGCTCGAGGCATGGTGAGCAGTGAGAACAGAAAAGGCCAAGCTACAGGCATGGTGAGCAGTGAGAGAAGAGAAGGCCAAGCTACAGGCCTGGTGAGCAGTGAGAACAGAAAAGGCCAAGCTACAGGCCTGGTGAGCAGTGAGAACAGAAAAGGCCAAGCTACAGGCATGGTGAGCAGTGAGAGAAGAGAAGGCCAAGCTACAGGCCTGGTGAGCAGTGAGAACAGAAAAGGCCAAGCTACAGGCCTGGTGAGCAGTGAGAACAGAAAAGGCCAAGCTACAGGCATGGTGAGCAGTGAGAGAAGAGAAGGCCAAGCTACAGGCCTGGTGAGCAGTGAGAGAAGAGAAGGCCAAGCTACAGGCATGGTGAGCAGTGAGAGAAGAGAAGGCCAAGCTCGAGGCATGGTGAGCAGTGAGAACAGAAAAGGCCAAGCTACAGGCATGGTGAGCAGTGAGAGAAGAGAAGGCCAAGCTACAGGCAAAGTGAGCAGTGAGAGAAGAGAAGGCCAAGCTCGAGGCATGGTGAGCAGTGAGAGAAGAGAAGGCCAAGCTACAGGCCTGGTGAGCAGTGAGAACAGAAAAGGCCAAGCTACAGGCCTGGTGAGCAGTGAGAACAGAAAAGGCCAAGCTACAGGCATGGTGAGCAGTGAGAGAAGAGAAGGCCAAGCTACAGGCAAAGTGAGCAGTGGGAGAAGAGAAGGCCAAGCTACAGGCATGGTGAACAGTGAGAACAGAAAAGGCCAAGCTACAGGCCTGGTGAGCAGTGAGAACAGAAAAGGCCAAGCTACAGGCATGGTGAGCAGTGAGAGAAGAGAAGGCCAAGCTACAGGCAAAGTGAGCAGTGGGAGAAGAGAAGGCCAAGCTACAGGCATGGTGAGCAGTGAGAGAAGAGAAGGCCAAGCTACAGGCATGGTGAGCAGTGAGAGAAGAGAAGGCCAAGCTACAGGCAGAGTGAGAAGTGAGAACCGAAAAGGCCAAGCTACAGGCATGGTGAGCAGTGAGAGAAGAGAAGGCCAAGCTACAGGCATGGTGAGCAGTGGGAGAAGAGAAGGCCAAGCTACAGGCATGGTGAGCAGTGAGAGAAGAGAAGAGAAGGCCAAGCTACAGGCATGGTGAGCAGTGAGAGAAGAGAAGGCCAAGCTACAGGCATGGTGAGCAGTGAGAGAAGAGAAGGCCAAGCTACAGGCATGGTGAGCAGTGAGAGAAGAGAAGGCCAAGCTACAGGCATGGTGAGCAGTGAGAGAAGAGAAGGCCAAGCTACAGGCATGGTGAGCAGTGAGAACAGAAAAGGCCAAGCTACAGGCCTGGTGAGCAGTGAGAGAAGAGAAGGCCAAGCTACAGGCATGGTGAGCAGTGAGAGAAGAGAAGGCCAAGCTACAGGCATGGTGAGCAGTGAGAACAGAAAAGGCCAAGCTACAGGCCTGGTGAGCAGTGAGAACAGAAAAGGCCAAGCTACAGGCATGGTGAGCAGTGAGAGAAGAGAAGGCCAAGCTACAGGCAAAGTGAGCAGTGGGAGAAGAGAAGGCCAAGCTACAGGCATGGTGAGCAGTGAGAGAAGAGAAGAGAAGGCCAAGCTACAGGCATGGTGAGCAGTGAGAGAAGAGAAGGCCAAGCTACAGGCATGGTGAGCAGTGAGAGAAGAGAAGGCCAAGCTACAGGCATGGTGAGCAGTGAGAGAAGAGAAGGCCAAGCTACAGGCATGGTGAGCAGTGAGAACAGAAAAGGCCAAGCTACAGGCATGGTGAGCAGTGGGAGAAGAGAAGGCCAAGCTACAGGCATGGTGAGCAGTGAGAGAAGAGAAGGCCAAGCTACAGGCATGGTGAGCAGTGAGAGAAGAGAAGGCCAAGCTACAGGCCTGGTGAGCAGTGAGAACAGAAAAGGCCAAGCTACAGGCCTGGTGAGCAGTGAGAACAGAAAAGGCCAAGCTACAGGCATGGTGAGCAGTGAGAGAAGAGAAGGCCAAGCTACAGGCCTGGTGAGCAGTGAGAGAAGAGAAGGCCAAGCTACAGGCATGGTGAGCAGTGAGAGAAGAGAAGGCCAAGCTCGAGGCATGGTGAGCAGTGAGAACAGAAAAGGCCAAGCTACAGGCATGGTGAGCAGTGAGAGAAGAGAAGGCCAAGCTACAGGCAAAGTGAGCAGTGAGAGAAGAGAAGGCCAAGCTCGAGGCATGGTGAGCAGTGAGAGAAGAGAAGGCCAAGCTACAGGCCTGGTGAGCAGTGAGAACAGAAAAGGCCAAGCTACAGGCCTGGTGAGCAGTGAGAACAGAAAAGGCCAAGCTACAGGCATGGTGAGCAGTGAGAGAAGAGAAGGCCAAGCTACAGGCAAAGTGAGCAGTGGGAGAAGAGAAGGCCAAGCTACAGGCATGGTGAACAGTGAGAACAGAAAAGGCCAAGCTACAGGCCTGGTGAGCAGTGAGAACAGAAAAGGCCAAGCTACAGGCATGGTGAGCAGTGAGAGAAGAGAAGGCCAAGCTACAGGCAAAGTGAGCAGTGGGAGAAGAGAAGGCCAAGCTACAGGCATGGTGAGCAGTGAGAGAAGAGAAGGCCAAGCTACAGGCATGGTGAGCAGTGAGAGAAGAGAAGGCCAAGCTACAGGCAGAGTGAGAAGTGAGAACCGAAAAGGCCAAGCTACAGGCATGGTGAGCAGTGAGAGAAGAGAAGGCCAAGCTACAGGCATGGTGAGCAGTGGGAGAAGAGAAGGCCAAGCTACAGGCATGGTGAGCAGTGAGAGAAGAGAAGAGAAGGCCAAGCTACAGGCATGGTGAGCAGTGAGAGAAGAGAAGGCCAAGCTACAGGCATGGTGAGCAGTGAGAGAAGAGAAGGCCAAGCTACAGGCATGGTGAGCAGTGAGAGAAGAGAAGGCCAAGCTACAGGCATGGTGAGCAGTGAGAGAAGAGAAGGCCAAGCTACAGGCATGGTGAGCAGTGAGAACAGAAAAGGCCAAGCTACAGGCCTGGTGAGCAGTGAGAGAAGAGAAGGCCAAGCTACAGGCATGGTGAGCAGTGAGAGAAGAGAAGGCCAAGCTACAGGCATGGTGAGCAGTGAGAACAGAAAAGGCCAAGCTACAGGCCTGGTGAGCAGTGAGAACAGAAAAGGCCAAGCTACAGGCATGGTGAGCAGTGAGAGAAGAGAAGGCCAAGCTACAGGCAAAGTGAGCAGTGGGAGAAGAGAAGGCCAAGCTACAGGCATGGTGAGCAGTGAGAGAAGAGAAGAGAAGGCCAAGCTACAGGCATGGTGAGCAGTGAGAGAAGAGAAGGCCAAGCTACAGGCATGGTGAGCAGTGAGAGAAGAGAAGGCCAAGCTACAGGCATGGTGAGCAGTGAGAGAAGAGAAGGCCAAGCTACAGGCATGGTGAGCAGTGAGAACAGAAAAGGCCAAGCTACAGGCATGGTGAGCAGTGGGAGAAGAGAAGGCCAAGCTACAGGCATGGTGAGCAGTGAGAGAAGAGAAGGCCAAGCTACAGGCATGGTGAGCAGTGAGAGAAGAGAAGGCCAAGCTACAGGCATCATGAGCAGTGAGAGAAGAGAAGGCCAAGCTACAGGCATGGTGAGCAGTGAGAGAAGAGAAGGCCAAGCTACAGGCATGGTGAGCAGTGAGAGAAGAGAAGGCCAAGCTACAGGCATGGTGAGCAGTGAGAGCAGAAAAGGCCAAGCTACAGGCATGATGAGCAGTAGTGAGAGAAGAGAAGGCCAAGCTACAGGCAAAGTGAGCAGTGGGAGAAGAGAAGGCCAAGCTACAGGCAAAGTGAGCAGTGAGAACAGAAAAGGCCAAGCGACAGGCAAATCTGTATTCAAGGACATGTGGGTCAACCTAGAAAATCCTGTCTCAAATCAAATTGTATGTCACATACTTCGTAAACAACAGGTGTAGACTAAGTTTTCGCAGTTGTAAATGATAACTTGCTCTCAACTAGCCTACCTGGTTAAATGAAGGTGAAATAACACTGAACTGCTTACTTACGGGCCCTTCCCAACAATGCAGACAGAAAAGAAATAGAGAAATAAAATAATAATAACAACACAAAGAATAAAAACACGAGTAATGATAACTTGGCTATGTACACAAGGTACCAGGTAATAACTTGGTTATGTACACAAGGTACCAGGTAATAACTTGGCTATCTACACAGGGTACCAGGTAATAACTTGGCTATCTACACAGGGTACCAGGTAATAACTTGGCTATCTACACAAGGTACCAGGTAATAACTTGGCTATATACACAGGGTACCAGGTAATAACTTGGCTATATACACAGGGTACCAGGTAATAACTTGGCTATCTACACAAGGTACCAGGTAATAACTTGGCTATATACACAGGGTACCAGGTAATAACTTGGCTATCTACACAAGGTACCAGGTAATAACTTGGCTATCTACACAGGGTACCAGGTAATAACTTGGCTATCTACACAAGGTACCAGGTAATAACTTGGCTATATACACAGGGTACCAGGTAATAACTTGGCTATATACACAGGGTGTAAGTGTAAGTTGACTATGAAAACCATTTGGGATTTCCAACACATTGTTTCTTATTTTTAAAAAAGATGGGATACAGTCAGTCTCTCCTAAACTCTTAGCCAAGAGAAACGGGCATGTATAGTATTTATATCAGCCCTCTAATAACAATGAAGAGAAAACGTGCCACTCTGTTCTGGGCCAGCTGCAGCTGTCAGATGTGTGCGTACTGGTAGCGAAGTCAGGTGCAGGAGAGCAGAGATTTGTGAACAGGCGCACACTTTATTTAGGCAAAAGTGAAAAACGAGCAAAACAGTCACAAGAATTATGTTTAACAATAAACATCTTCGTGAAAAAATAACACAGAAAAACAAGCCAGTCTGGCATGTCAACAATACATACGTAACACAAACAATCTTACACAAAGACATGATGGGGAACAGAGGAATACATAGATGTATATTGATTGGGGAATGAAAACCAGTTAGGGAACAAGGGAACAAGACAAAACAAATGGATACATGAAAAATGGAGTGGCGATGGCTAGAAAGCCGGTGACGTCGACCACCGAACGCCACCCGAACAAGGAGAGGAGCCGACTTCGGCGGAAGTCGTTACAGCAGCTTAACTAGATATTTCCATGCAGCACTGGACCACACGACTGGACAATAATCAAGATTAGACAAAACTAGAGCCTGCAGAACTTGCTTTGCACACTCTTGGCATTCTCTCAACCAGCTTCATGTGGTAGTCACCTGGAATGTATTTCAATTTACAGGTGTGCGTTGTTAAAAGTTAATTTGTGGAATTTCTTTCCTTCTTAATTGAGCCAATAAGTTGTGTTGTGACAAGATAAGGGTGGTATACCCTATTTGGTAAAAGACAAAATCCAGTTGCAAAAACCATCAAGCGCTATGATGAAATTGGCTCTCAGTGAGAACCGTCACAGGAAAGGAAGTCCCAGAGTTACCTCTGCTGCAGAAGATAAGTTTATTAGTTACCACAAATTGTAGCCCAAATAAATAAATTCAGACACACCTCAACATCAACTGTTCAAAGGAGACTGTGTGAATCAGGCCTTCATGATCGAATTGTTGCAAAGAAACCACTACTAAAGGACACCAATAAGAAGAAGAGTCTTGCTTGGGCAAAGAAACACGAGCAATGGACATTAGTGTCCGGTGGAAATCTTTCCTTTAGTCTGATGAGTCCAAATTTGAGATTTTTGGTTCCAACCGCTGTGTCTTTGTGAGATGCAGAGTAAGTGAATGGATGATCTCTGCATGTGTGGTTCCCACCGGGAAGCATGGAGGAGGAAGTGTGATGGTGTGGGGGTGCTTTTTAGGGTTACTACATGATTCCATATGTGTTATTTAATAGTGTTGTCTTCACTATTAATCTACATTGTAAAAAATTGTCAAAAATAAAGAAAAACCCTTGAATGAGTAGGTGTGTCCAAACTTTTGACGGGTACTGTATATAAGACGGTGTCAGAGGAAAGCCCAAAAAATTGTTAAAAACTCCAGTCACCCAACTCATAGACTGTTCCATCTGCTACCTCACAGCAAGAGTCTAGGTTCAAAAGGCATAACAGCTTCTACCCCCAAGCTATTAGACTGCTGAACAATTAATAAAACGGCCACCCTACCCAAACCATCTCAATTGGGTTGAGGTTGGGTGATTGTGGAGGCCAGGTCATTTGTTTTTACACTGCTGCTACTAGCTGTTTATTACCTACGCATAGTCACTTTACTCCAACCTACATGTACAAACTATCTCGACTATAACCTGTACCCCCGCACATTGACTTGGTATAGCCTCCTAATTTCATGTAATTTTATAATGTTACTTTTTCTTTTTTACTTTAGTTAATTTAGTAAATATTTTCTTAACTCTATTTCTTGAACTTCATACCTGTTGTATTCGACGCTTGTGACAAATACAATTTGCTGCTTAAGTGCAGTCTTAATGCCAGCATCGATTTAATGTGGTAAATAGACAGCTATAAAAAAATATAGATGGAAACTCTCTTTGTAAATAGTGTGGTCTACAGCTTATCATGAGGTATTCTAACTCAGGAGAACAGAACCTTAAGACTTCCTTATTAATATGAGAGATCGCACACCAGCTGTTGTTAACAAAGAGACGCACACCATCTCCCCTGAGCTTCCACGACGTCACCCTTCTGTCCTGCCGATGTATAGAAAAAGCATCTGTCTCTGAAGGCCTGCTATTGTTGCTATTGTTCCTGAATATCGATCGATCGGACAGTATGTATTAGGTTTCCCCAGGCACGTGCATGGCGGATGGGGTCTGTTCAATACTTGGGGGCAGAGAGGGGAGGAAGGGGTGAACAGAACTCTCCTTCTCTAAGCTCTTCATGTAAAGAAGTGCTTTGGAATCCAACATTGTGGCTGAATGTCAGTATAAATGTGCTGTAGTAGTAGACTTAAGGAGCAGTTGAAATATATACAATTGTTACCCGGATGAAAATGGGGGAGGGTCAAGCTTTTTCAATTTCAGTCAGGGGGAGGGTTTAGTATTATTATTTTTTTTGTCCAGGGGAGGGTCATGTAATTTGTAATCGATTAAATGTCATATTTGAGAATTAGTTGCTTATGATAGTATCTGGATGTGTGCCTGATACTGCCCCTCATCCCTGACTCTCTGCTGGGTGTACTATATCAAGTGTGCCTAGTGTGGTCTCAATCAAATAATCCATAGCCTATACTATAGGCTATACCAAGAGCATCCTTGGAGAAGGACAGAACAAAGTTGTATTTCTAAGAAAAAAGTACTTCCTTCCCGAGTGTTTGCACTGCTGGGATGGTGTATATAAAACTAGGCAACACTGCAGTACACATTGCAATGGATAGGAGTTCCCAATCATGAGCCCTGGCCTGCCCTGCTCTTGCTGATGTAAACCCTTTTTGTTCTGCCTAACCAATGACTGCCCTGTGTACGGTGGCACTTCAGGTGGCGAGTCAAAGGCTTCATCTGAAAATAATGTTTTATTTGTAAAGAAATAATATCTGTGCACGTGGGCTAGGTCTACTGATGTTCAGTTGAGAGGGAGAGCACGAAGATGAGGAGGACCGGAGGTAAGCTTGCTACTGCTATAATTGATTTTAATAAAAAAACAATATGTTTCATGTGCCCATAATGAAGCTATTTATCACAGTTACTGACCTCACAATAAGCCATATTCAAGTCATTTACATAACTTACATCACTATGGAGCACCAGCTGTGGAGAAGGACAGCACGAGTGGTGAAAAAGTAGGTTAATTTGAGAAGGCTTAATTTAAACTGTTTTCATTTTAATTTGACTTAAGGCTACTACTTTGAAAGGCTGGTCATGGCTCACATCAACAACATTATCCCAGAAATCCTAGACCCACTTCAATTTGCAAACCGCCCCAACAAATCCACAGATGATGCATTACCCTGTAGCAGGTTGAGAGCTTCAAGTTCCTTGGTGTCCACATCACCAACAAACTATCATGGTCCGAACACACCAAGACAGTCGTGAAGAGGGATCGACAAAGCCTACTCCCCCTCCGCAGTCTGAAAATATTTGGCATAGGTCCTCAGAGCCTCAAATGGTTCTACGGCTGCACCATTGAGAGCATTCTGACGGGTTGCATGACTGCCTGGTATGGCAACTGATCGGCCTCCGACCGCGAGGCACCACAGAGGGTAGTGCGTACGGCCCAGTACATCACTCCTGAACAGCTAATCAAATGGCTACCCAGACTATTTGCATTGTCTCCCCCTCCTCTCCCCCCCCTTTTACGCTACTGCTACTCTCTGTTTATTATCTATGCATAGTCACTTTAACTCTACCTACACATTGACTCTGTACCAGTACCCCTGTATGTAGCCTCGCTACTGTTATTTTACAGCTGCTCTTAATAATTTAACCTATAATGGACCTTGGCCAAAGGAGTTTTGGACATGGGGAGAAGTGATGGGTGGATGTGAGACCCTTCCATGGCGGCAGACGGAGGGTAATAATGGAGGACAGCGACAACGCCAGGGTTCGCGTCCACAGAAAGCCGGAGAATGGAGTTGGCTAAAGGTATGCGGCAGAGCAAGCGTGCTGAAGAGCGGGTCATCAGTCCGGTGACATGGGTGACGGCTCAACGCACCAGATCTCCAGTGCGCCTCCTCAGCCCGGTATGTCCTGTGCCGGTTCCTCTCGCCATGAGGAGCGTGTCGTCAGTCCGCTGCTAAAGAAACACCAAGATTATTTTGGGGGGGGGGCACATGGAGCTGGCGGTCGAGCAGCGGAGGAATTCGATGAAAGATTCCGGAGAGAGGTGGTAGCAATGAGAATGCTGCAGCACAGTCATGCTGAAGAGCGTGACACGGTCTGACGGTCCACGGTCCGGAACCTCAGCAACGGTCCACGGTCCGGAACCTCCAGCAACAGTCCAGGGTCCGGAACCTCCAGCGACGGTCAATCGTCCGGAGCTTCCAGGCACGGTGTCCAGTCCTGCTCCTGGGCAGGAGCCTTCCTCTGCGCCAATGCCCAGTCCAGGCACGGTGTCCAGTCCAGCTCCATGGCCGGAACCTTCCTCTGCACCGGTGCCCAGTCCAGGCACAGTGTTCAGCCCGGCGCCATGGTCGGATCTGGGATCAGGGGTGAGGCTACTAACCGCACCGGAGCCGCCACCAACACTAGTCACCCCCATAACCCCCCCATTTGGTTGCAGGTTTTGCGGCCGGAGTCCACACATTTGGGGGGGGTACTGGCACGCCCTGACCATAGAGAGCCCTTGTTTCTCTATGGTGTAGTAGGTCAGGGCGTGACTAGGGGGTATTCTAGTTTAGAATTTCTATGTTGTGTTCTAGCTTATATTTTCTATGTTGGTGTTTTGTATGATTCCCAATTAGAGGCAGCTGGTAATCGTTGTCTCTAATTGGGGATCATATTTAAGTAGATATTTTTCCCACCTGTGTTTGTGAGATATTGATTTGTGTTTGTGCAGGTGCACCACGTAGTCACGGTTAGTTGTTCATTTTTTTATATATTTGGTTTTGTTTAAGTTTCTCTTTGAATGAAATATGTGGAACTCAACATCCACTGCGCCTTGGTCCCGTTCTTCCGGCAGCCGAGACAGTATGTGAGATCAACAGAGAGGTATATTTTCTGGGGGATTTAAATATTGACTGGCTTTCATCAAGCTGCCAACTCAAGAAAAAGCTTCAAACTGTAACCAGTGCCTGCAACCTGGTTCAGGTTATCAGTTATCCTACCGGGGTCATTACAAACAGCACAGGAATGAAAACATGTATTGATCACATCTGTACTAATGATGCAGAAATTTGCTTGAAAGCCGTATCCAGATCCATTGGATGTAGTGATCACAATATAGTAGCCATATCTAGGAAAACCAAAGATCTGAAGGATTGGCCTAATATAGTGGATGTTGTTGATGTAAAGAATATTTGTTGGTCCGTGGTGTGTAATGAGGAGCAAACAGACACTAAACTTGACACATTTATGAAATTCCTTATTGCAGTTAATAATAAGCATCTGCTTATTAAGAAAATGACTTTAAATACTATTAAATACCTGTGTATTGATGAGGAATTGAAAAATGGTATGGTTGAGAGGGATGAGGCAAAAGGAATGGCAAATAAGTCTGGCTGCACAACCCATTGGCAAATGTATTACAAACTGAGAAATCATGTGACTAAACTGAATAAAAATAAGAAGAAACTACACTGGAACAAAGATAGATTACAAAATGCAGGGACGACATGCAAGTTCCTTACTTTTTTTCCCCTTCTACTTATCTTTTCCATTTTTGTGGTAATGCTACAAGTAGTTGGTCATAATGGTTATGGTTAGAGCAGACATTTCCATATGTCTGTGTTAGCTGCATGTGTGACATAACTCCACCAGTCCTATTTATGATGTCATTCACTAAAATTATACCTTTTTTAAAGGTTTCTTAGAAAAAAAATATATATATTTTTTAATCAATTAGTATATTTCAGTTTAACCACAATATTTATTGTATTATTTGTTCTGTCTTTTCAGGTGGATTCAACTGAAATTGCAACCAACTTTCTAAGACTTGTTTAAAAAATAACTATATTTTTGAGATGATTTCCTTTTCAAAACAACCGAAAGTGAGCAGGTATTATCTGAATAAAGGGAAAAAAGCCATTCTTGAACATAGGATGAGACATTCCTACCAATTTACTAGAGAACCAGTTTGGATTTAAGTATAACTTTTGTATGACTGATGCCTTTAGTGAGAGGTCTAATGCTTTAATATTTAATCATTTCTGCCCTCCAAATTCATATTCGTTATATAAATAGGCCTTTTTAATTTTGTCTGGTTTGCCATTCCAAATAAAACGTAATATTTTTTGTTCATATCATTTAAAAAGCAGGTCACTATTTGTAGGCAAAACCATGAGCAAATAGGTCAACTGTGATATGACTAAAGAGTTAACCAGGGTGATTTTTCCACAAATAGACAGGTATTTTCCTTTCCATGGTAGCAAGATCTTATCTATTCTTGCTAACTTTCTATAAAAATGTATTGGAGTGAGATCATTTCTTTCTTTTGGGATTTGTATACCGAGTATGTCCACATCTCCATCAGACCATTTAATTGGTAAACTACACAGTAATGTAAAATTAGCATTTTTTTTGTGATCCAATATGTAATATAGTGCACTTATTATAATTTGGTTTTAATCCAGAGAGAATAGCAAAAGTATCCAGATCCTCTATGAGGCCGCGAAGAGACTAATTGTGGTTTTAAAAGAAAACATGAATCGTCAGCGTACAATGACACATTTTTTTTTAAGCCACGTATTTCTAATCCCTTAATATTATTGTTTGATCTAATTTTAACAGCTAACATTTCGATGGCAATAATAAATAGATATGCTGATAGTGGACAACCTTGTTTTACTCCTCTAGATCATTTAAAAGTTTCTCAGATGTAGCCATTATTTACACCTCTGGTTAAAAAACTATTATACATAACTTTAACCCATTTTATAAGAGATTCCCCAAAATTGAAATATTCTAGGGCATTTATATATAAATTTCACTCGTACTTCATCAAACATATTTTCAAAATCAGCTTTGATTTCATAGTATTCTATTGTTTCCAGTACTTGTTTTATATTATCTCCAATGTATCGTCCATGTAAAAAACCTATGGACTGGATCTTTATATATACCACTTGGGTCCTGTTTCAGTAATAATGAAATCAGACCTTGTTAGGTGTCTGATAATCTACCATTTATATAGGACTGGTTAAAGCATGCTAATAATGGTCCTTTGAGTATATCAAAAATATGTTTGGTATACTTCCACTGGTATGCCATCCAGCCCTGGAGTCTTCCCAGCCTTAAAGGATTTAATTGCATCAAGAAATTCCTCCTCTGTAATTTGGCCTTCACATGAGTCTTTCTGTACAGATGTTCATTTTACATTATTATTAGGGTAAAAATCCATACAATTAGTTTCAGTTAGTGGAGATGGAGGAGACTGAAACAAAAACATATTCTTAAAGTACTTTACTTCCTCTTTCAAAATATAATTCAGTGAATCATGCGTGACTCCATCATTTGTAACAAGTTTCAATACATTTGTTTTCTACATTGAAGATTGAAAAATAATTGGGTGCATTTTTCCCCATATTCCATCCAGTTCGCTTTATTTTTATAATATATTACACTGGATCTTTCTTGAATAAGTTCCTCCATTTCTTTTTGTTTTTCCTCTAACTTATTCTGTGCCTCTATGGTACAGTTTTTATTGCTATCTAACTGTACTGTTAGTCTTTCAATTTCCTATGTTAAAATGGACTCTTGATCTAAATTGCTTTTGTTTTATAGATGAGTACTGAATTGCACAGCCTCTAAAGGCCCATTTAAAAGTGTCCCATACAGCAAGGGGATCTGCTGTGCCTATGTTATGTCTGAACAAGTCAGTTATACATTCTTCTGTCCTAGTTCTAAACAATTTATCATCTAGCAGGCTTTAATTAAATTTCTAATATCCTCACCCACGTGGAAATTCTGTAAGAGTAATATATATGCCAATTATGTGATGATCCGACCGCATTCTGTCACCTATCAACACGTTTTTAACTTTTGGTTCCAGAGAGAATGGCATAAGAAGTAGTCAAGACGACTAGCTTGATAAAGCCTCCGACATGTATATCTCACTAGGTCAGGGTATTTAAGTCTCCATATTAAAATCTCCCACCATAATAAGAGTCTAGTGTTGCTTGTAGAGTTGATATACTCTTATGCATTTTTTCAAAAAAGCATATGGATCGTCATTATTTGGACTGTATAGGTTAATATGCCATATCTGTTTATTGTCCAATAACATATTTTAAATAATCCATCTATCTTGATAATCTGTTTGGACAATTTGCACATTTGGATCAAAATTACTGTTAATTAAAACCATCACCCCTTCTGAATTTCTTTGCCCATGGGAGTAAATATATTTCACCCCCCAGTCCTTTTTCCACAAAACCTCATCTAAAATTGTTGAATTAGTTTCCTGTAAACAATATATATTATATTCCTTCTCTTTTAGCCAGGTAAATACTGATCGTCTTTTCTTATTATCTGCTAAGTCATTACAATAGTAACTGGCTATACTTATTTCACCACTTACCATAATGAGACAACTTTCAATTATATTTATCAAAATATGATTGTAAACATACCATTAAAAAGTAACATGATGATTGAGTGTCTATATAGCTGTACCTTGATATTTGCATTGCTACTAAGTAAACCTCCAATTGGTCCCCACTATTCCGACCGCTAAAAGCCCCCCTCGTCCAGAGTTGGGTTGTCATCCCAATGCCCGGCAGACCACCCCCGACCCCCCGTATCCCACAGCCCTGAAAAGACTGGGATCCATCCTTCGAAAAGAGCACACAGTTCCATTTACAGAACAGAAGTAGATCAACCGCCAAATACATCACCCTCACCTCAATTTGTATTATATATAGCAATCTATATATAGCAATCTATATATAGCAATCTATATATCTATATATATATATAACATCCTGTTTCGTATTTTCCATAATTAGCTATTAATATTTGTAGTAATGGGAGGCAATTTATGCAAAGGATTTTAACTCTCACTAGTCTCACCATTACCAAAATTACATTATTGCAGGCAATTATTACATTAGCAAACAATTGTGAATCATCCTATATTGTCCCTAACATCTTTTACTCCTTCGCAACAGTTGTGTGATACACACATATACCCCCACAATCATACACACTCAACCCTTTCCCCCCACACAACCATAGGCTCAGATTCTCAACAGTTGTGGGATACGCACATACACCCCCACAATCATACACACTCAACCCTTTCCCCCCACACAACCATAGGCTCAGATTCTCAACAGTTGTGGGATACGCACATACACCCCCACAATCATACACACTCAACCCTTTCCCCCCACACAACCATAGGCTCACATGCTCAACAGTTGTGGGATACGCACATACACCCCACAATCATACACACTCAACCCTTTCCCCCCACACAACCATAGGCTCACATTCTCAACAGTTGCACCATCCCAGAGCCCAACTTAAGAAAGGTCTTGATTTACGAATGCATGTAGAGCTGCAGCTTTATCAGAGGGTGTTCTTTAATCGAAGCCTCTCCAACATAATCCAAGTAGAATCAAAAATTCCCCATGGCAGCTGTCTACGCCCATTACTTTTTGCAATCTTTAATAATGACATGCCACTGGCTTTGAGTAAATCCAGAGTGCCTATGTATGCAGATGACTCAACACTATACATGTCAGCTAAAACAGCGACTGAAATGACTGCAACACTTAACAAAGAGTTTCAGTTAGTTTTAGAGTGGGTGGGAAGGAATAAGTTCATCCTAAATATTTCTAAAACTAAAAGCATTGTATTTGGGACAAATCATTCACTAAACCTCTACTAAATCTTGTAATAAATCATGTGGAATTTGAGCATGTTGAGGTGACTAAACTGATTGGAGTAACCCTGGATTGTAAACTGTCATGGTTAAAACACGATACAACAGTAGCTAAAAATAATTATTAAGGCTATATTATTATTATTATTTCAAGGCTATTGCCTGCGTTTAAGAAATATATATTATTGAGGATCATGCGGTGAACTATGCATGCCTAGTTTGTTAATTTAGCCTAGCAGATATTCCCATACCCTAATCACAGTCAAAACAAATCTATTTTGTAACAACAATATCATGGAATGAAATATAATAAGTTAGAAATTGACAGTTTACCAAATGAAAACGTTAGAAGTGTACATAGGCATGCCTGATATGCAGCTACTGTGTTAAACAACAAATGTATTTTTCTTATATTCATTGATAATCAGATACTTCAGTTGTAACTGGTTCTATTAGGCCAAATGTTTACAGTTGATAGTCAACTTTAGCACTGTTCCAAACTATCCTCTTTAACAATGGGCTGTATAGAAATCACAACGCTTCTAGTGTTGCAGCATGTGCCCATTCGTTCTCATGCTCTGTTGTGGGATTAAAAAGGTGATGGTTGT
The DNA here is from genome assembly GCF_023373465.1 of Oncorhynchus keta. Taxonomy (NCBI): domain Eukaryota; kingdom Metazoa; phylum Chordata; class Actinopteri; order Salmoniformes; family Salmonidae; genus Oncorhynchus; species Oncorhynchus keta. The sequence continues at coordinate 68,206,230 of NC_068448.1, forward strand.
CTACAGTCGTGTCAAATCATGTAGAATTGCATGAAATCCATTTATAAAAGGCTATTTTTTATCAGACCACAAATAAGATGATGGGTTAATGTAGTGCTTTTATTATAATGGATATCTTTTAACCTCTACCCTTGTCTAAAGTGGTCTGCAAATCCACAACCTTCTGGCTCTTATTTTTTTATCAAGTGTTCAGGTTTGGGTCGGGTAAAAAAAACACTTTACTGAAGGGAGGGACATCCATTTTCATTTCAGAGAGGTCAGATTTTCTCTAGGTATCCCTCATTATAAATAACATACAGTCCCTTAACAAAGAATGTCTCTCTCTCTACCTAGAAGACAAGCATGGTGAGCAGTGAGTCCCATATTGTCTATGGAGTCCCCTATAACGATTGTGAGGCAATAGGTTTTTATCTAACTCCATGGTTACCTGATCTCTGTTGAAATGTTCCTCTGCTTAGATGATGAAGTGAATAAGGAAACTAAATCTAACAGGTGTTGAAAGATCAGATCAATGAGAGAAGATCGCAGATGGATTATTGATAAGTCTGATCTATACACTGCATCCTGGAATGAATCAACCATGACACGTTCAGGTCCCTGGTGGGGTCTATTCAGAAGTGACACACACACACACAGTACACACAATGATGACTCACTTCCTGGCTTAACACTCATCCATCCACACATTTATGACCAAGTCAGCAGGACATTGAGTATCCTCTTTTCACACCTCTCACCTTCAGTCCATTGAGTCTTGAAGGAGAAGAGCATTGAGCAGTCAGTAGGACTGGATTATTATGGATTATTTTAAATAAATCATTGACCATTTTTTTTATTACTAAGAAATGCTAAACATGAAGTAATATGACATTCAGATATTATAATCAAACTATTCACTTTGTTCATGAGACTGGATTTAAAAAAACAGAAATTGTAATCATGGCAACGAGAAAAGTAAGACAATGTCTCCACCGCGTGGACATGAGGAATTATTTTTCGAATGGGGACATTTTAACCCGGAAATAAATTAAAGTGACCTTTCACGTGACATGAACCACGTATGTCGGACATGCTTAAAAAATGGCTGCGTGCAGTATAGAAGACGTGCTTGCTAAAGCTGAACGAGATGAGGCTGAAAAACTTAAAAGTATCACAGTTCAAAAAGAACTGGACCTTGAGTTTGATATCGGAAACCTGGTCGCATACGACAAGAACCGTATTGATATTCGACAGTTCCGTGAACAGAAGAAAGACGATTTCCTGCGCTCGCTAGCTCGTGACAACACGCAGCTCCTGATCAACGAGATATGGAAGCATCCCACAGAGAGAGTAGAGGAGGTAATCGTAGTCAAACTACCCGAGCCGACCACTGCACTGCCGAGAGAGAAGCCCCCACCGAAGCCCAGGCCTCCAACCAAATGGGAGGAATTCGCCAAATTGAAGGGGATCCAAAAGAAGAAGAAAACTAACCTGGTATGGGACGATGTTACCAAAGAGTGGAAGCGGCGTTGGGGCTACAAGCGTGTTAATGATGGCACGAAAGAGTGGCTAATTGAGGTCCCCGAAACAGCCGACCCCAACGAGGACCAATTTGCCAAGCGGAACAAAGCCAAGAAGGAGAAGGTTGCAAAAAACGAGCTGCATCGCCTGAGGAACATAGCCAGGGCACAGAAGATCAAAGTACCAGGTGTTGGACTCACACCGACCGCGCAGCAATCCACAACTGACCTGAGTAGGGCTGTCAATGTGGCCAAGGTATCCACAGCTTCCGCAGGTAAATTTCAAGACCGCCTACCGAAGGAGAAAGCTCCCAGAAACACCGGGAAGAAGAGGAAATTCCAGCCTGTCATCGGTAACTTTTCCAGTGAAAAGCAGAGGCAGCTGGATCTGCTCAGGGTGATGGACAGTAAGAAACCTCGTCTGGACGTCAACAAAGCTGTAAACAAACAAATGCGAGAGGATGACCGAGAGGAGTCTGCAGCGAAATTTAGGAAGGGGGGGAAGAAGGGACGCAAGGGTGGTCATTTCTCTGGAAAGGGTGGGGGTGGAAAGGGTAAAGGAGGTGGTGGCAAAGGAAGAGCAGGGGGTGGCAAAGGAAGAGCAGGGGGTGGCAAAGGAAGAGCAGGGGGTAAAGGTCAAGGACCACCTGGAGGTAAAAAAGGAGCTGGGAAACGCTAAAGGGGAACATTTGAAACATTGTATGTCATACATCACGAGAGCCTTGTCTCAGACTGCACAGTATGAATTGCCATCTTCATTATGTTTCCCACCTGCATGTTGCTGGGAGTGATGTGTCCCTGAGCTGTCTCCCCTTAATGCAGGTCAGGTGCAATAGGGGGGAGGGGCTTCTGTCCCGTCATGCAAAATAGATCACCCATGACATTGTGTAAAAATGGTATATGGTGATGATTTGCCTTGTGTCTACAAGGATAGCCTAGTGGTTAGAGTATTGGACTAGTAACTGGAAGGTTGCAAGTTCAAACCCCCGAGCTGACAAGGTACAAATCTGTCGTTCTGCCCCGAACAGGCAGTTAACCCACTGTTCCTAGGCCGTCATTGAAAATAAGAATTTGTTCTTAATTGACTTGTCTAGTTAAATAAAGGTAAAATAAATAACAATTTGTTGTAAAAATGTGTAACATTTGGGTACAGAGTTATGTTTGATATTTTTCAACACAATTAAAATCAACTTCATGGTGTTTTTGTGTGATTTATCATAAGAATAGAAGGCAACAAACAGTACATTGTAGTTTCACTGAGCACAATAGCAAATCAAATGTTTTTTTTTTACATGTGCTGAATACAAGTGTAGACTTTACCGTGAAATGCTTACTGATGAGCTCTTTACCAACAAGGCAGTTAAAAGTAAGGAAATATGCAAATAGATAATATTTTAAAAAGTAACAAGATAAAGTTACAATGCTATACACAAGTAAGTTCACAACTTCCATGTGATCCAGATACAGACAGTAAAGCCACATGAGTGAGTTTATTTTTACAGGGACTGCACATTAATCAACGTTTCAGTAAAAGTGATAGTTTTAGTCAGCCTGCTAATTTTCAACCGCAGTCCCTGGGCAGGTTATTTAAAACAATACCAGTACAGACAAATGAGGAGCAGTGAGCCCTTGCAGAGCGACATGGGACAAGCAACACGTGCGCAGACAGCAATAGCACAGAAAGCAACTAAACAAATCTATGTATCAGGTTTTTCCCTGCACGTGCATAACAGGCATGACAGCTGGGTTGTGCAACACTTTGGGTCAGAGGGGACAGAGGGGTGAACAGAACTCTCCTTCACTATGCTCCTGTAGAGGAATGCTTTGGAATCTAACATTGTGGCTGAAAGTAGGGATGTGCTATAGTAGAAGACTGCCTCAGTCAAGTCAAGCAATAAGAGCCAGATGGAATCAGCAGAGGTCTTGCGCCAAAATTCTACAAATTGTCCTGGACACAGGCAATGCTGTAAAGTTATTGATAAGAAACGGTTTCCTGGACACAGATAAAGCCTATTCCTACACTGACCCTGTTTAGTAGTATCATATCATGATATAAACAGAGAACCTGTCTGTCTGTCTCTCATGCATTGCATGTAGGCCTAATGACCAAGAATAGAGATGTTATGAATGCTCCTCCCTATAAACACACAGTAGGCTTAAAGGAGGTAGGCCTGATAATCAGATTAGCTGTGCTGGTGGTTATATAAAACAGGCGTTTGGCCCCAGAGAAACAGACAGCCCAGCACACTGAACTGGCCTTCTCAGGTTAGCTTTCCATTCACCTGGCCAGGACGTTACACCTGGACACAACTATCACCTTTCCAGGACGTTACACCTGGACACACCAAGAAGAGACCCACACACAGAAAAGAAACAGCCATGTGAGCCTGGGATTTTGCCTTGCTGAGATCTGAAACTTGGGACACTGCTGTGTATACATACAAGTCGCAGGAGGCTACTGAGGGGAGAACGGCTCATAATAATGGCCGGAACGGAGCAAATGGAATAGCATCAAACACCTGGAAACCATGTGTTTTATGTTTTTGATACCATTCCAACTATTCCCCTCCAGTCATTAACACGAGCCCGTTCTCCCCAATTAAGGTGCCACCAACCTCCTGTGATACTATACAGTATATCACAAAAGTGAGCACACCCCTCACATTTTTGTAAATATTTGAGTATATCTTTTCATGTGACAACACTGAGAAATTACACTTTGCTACAATGTAAAGTAGTGAGTGTACAGCTTGTATAAGTGTACATTTGCTGTCCCCTCAAAATAACTCAACACACTGCCATTAATGTCTAAACTGCTGGCAACAAAAGTGAGTACACCCCTAAGTGAAAATGGCCAAATTGGGCCCAAAGTGTCAATATTTTGTGTGGCCACCATCATTTTCCAGCACTGCCTTAACCCTCTTGGGCATGGAGTTCACCAGAGCTTCACAGGTTGCCACTGGAGTCCTCTTCCACTCCTCCATGACGACATCACGGAGCTGGTGGATGTTAGAGACCTTGCACTCCTCCACCTTCCGTTTGAGGATGCCCCACAGATGCTCAATAGGGTTTAGGTCTGGACACATGCTTGGCCAGTCCATCACCTTTTACCCTCAGCTTCTTTAGCGAGGCAGTGGTTGTCTTGGAGGTGTGTTTGAGGTCGTTATCATGTTGGAGTACTGCCCGGCGGCCCAGTCTCAGAAGGGAGGGGGATCATGCTCTGCTTCAGTATGTCACAGTGCATGTTGGCATTCATGGTTCCCTCAATGAACTGTAGCTCCCCAGTGCCGGCAGCACTCATGCAGCCCCAGACCATGACACTCCCACCACCATGCTTGACTGTAGGCAAGACACACTTGTCTTTGTACTCCTCACCTGGATGCCACCACACACGCTTGACACCATCTGAATCAAATAAGTTTATCTTGGTCTCATCAGACCACAGGACATGGTTCCAGTAATCCATGTCCTTAGTCTGCTTGTCTTCAGCGGGCTTTCTTGTGCATCATCTTTAGAAGAGGCTTCCTTCTGGGACGAAACAGCCATGCAGACCAATTTGATTCAGTGTACGGCGTATGGTCTGAGCACTGACAGGCTGACCCCCCACCCATTCAACCTCTGCAGCAATGCTGACAGCACTCATACGTCTATTTCCCAAAGACAACCTCTGGATATGACGCTGAGCACGTGCACTCAACTTCTTTGGTCGACCATGGCGAGGCCTGTTCTGAGTGGAACCTATCCAGTTAAACCGCTGTATGGTCTTGGCCACCGTGCTGCATCTCAGTTTCAGGGTCTTGGCAATCTTCTTATAGCCCAGGCCATCTTTATGTAGAGCAACAATTATTTTTTTCAGATCCTCAGAGAGTTCTTTGCCACGAAGTGCCATGTTGAACTTCCAGTGACCAGTCAGTATGAGAGAGTGTGAGAACGATGACAACAAATTTAGCACACCTGCTCCCCATTCACACCTGAGACCTTGTAACACTAACGAGTCACATGACACTGGGGAGGGAAAATGGCTAATTGGGTCTAATTTGGACATTTTCACTTGGGGTGGACTCACTTTTGTTGCCAGCGGTTTCGACATTAATGGCTGTGTGTTGAGTTATTTTGAGGGGACAGCAAATGTACACTGTTATACAAGCTGTACACTCACTACTTTACATTGTAGCAAAGTGTCATTTCTTCAGTGTTGTCACATGAAAAGATATACTCAAATATTTACAAAAATGTGAGGGGTGTACTCACTTTTGTGATATACTGTATATCTGTCTTGTTACCTGAGCATTTATTTGAGATGCATTTCCTGATCTATTCACTAGATGGTGGTAAAGCGCAGCTACAAGCCCCAGATGAACTGAAGCTGACCCGGGGTGAGGTCATCCTGCTTCTGTGTGAAGATGAGGAGGCCTGGTGGTTTGGGCGGTTGCAGAATGGACAACAGGGATATGTCCCCGCCTCGCATATCGGGGATCTGAGCCACCAGGTTAGTGGTTAGTGGAAATTATAAACTGGGGGGTTCGAGCCCTGAATGCTGATTGGCTGAAAGCCGTGGTATATCAGACCGTATACCATGGGTATGACAAAACGCTTATTACAAAACACTTACCAGTTTATAATAGCAACAAAGCACCTCAGGGGGTTGTGATATATGACCAATATACCACGGGTAAGGGCTGTGTCCAGGCACTCCGCTTAGCGTCGTGTAAATGAACAGCCGTTAGCCGTGGATATTGGTCATATACCACACCCCCTCGGGTCTTCTTGTTTCATTGTGTTATGTTAGGCAAAAGCAACGTTTCATCTCTGAGTGTGCAACAAGATATTCTATTTACTTGGCTGGGACAAAAATCTGCCCTAGCATTGCTCGCAGAGATAAGATTGTCCATCCCTGCTATTTATAAAGAATAGCTCTGCTGACTTACAGAACAGTATGGCAGGTTAGAATAGCCTCTTTAGCTGCTTACCTGAGGTTTGTGACAGGACAGAGGGATATCAGGAGAGAAGAGTCACAGCAGTAATCCCACCCGTTCACTGACACACCTCTGTTTGTGTTCTCAGGATGATGAGCCAGCTAACGATGTCTGCTGCTTAGCAAGACGGTGTTCAGCTCAGGCCACGTATGCAGGTGGTACTGGCTGAGTACATCGCGCCCAAAACACACACAAATATACACATATACACACACACAATTGTATCCTCAATCAAACCCCCCTCCACAAGTGTGTGTACACAACACACACACACACACCAGCAGCTGCTCCCACCCCACACACACCACCCAAACCCTTTTCCACCCCCTCCCACTCCACTCCGCCCAGAACAGGTGGCCCCTCTCTCATCCCTCATTAGTTGACAAAGCACAGAGATTAAGACCCCCACCCCACCACCCCTATCTCCCTCTGATCAATTCCCTCTCACTGTACTGCTGTTCCCTCACACAACACAGTGGGGGCTCACAATCACAGCCATAGGTTCAGGGGGGTGATGAGGGATCCCTCTTTCCCTCTAAAAGTATGGTGTTTCATAATATCAATCAGTGAAACAGGACTGCCTGTATAATCTGACTGAAATACCCACAGTGAGCTAGGAAATATAAGCAGACAATTGTTGGATGTTGTTTCAGATATTATTTAAGATCATACATTTGACTTATCCCAGTATGTGGGCATGTAACTTGGCCCCACCTTATGTGTGTGTGGAGGTGAACCTTGCTCCTTAAGCTGTGAAAGCTTGCACACACACACACACAATCACGCACATGCAAATGCACACAAACACACACTCTGAGCGAACCCCCTGAACAGCCCTGTGCTTGTCTTGTCTGTGTGGAACGCTGGAATTTGGGTCAGCGGTAATAAACAAGTCCATTGTGTTTGTTGTGTCCGTGTTGTCCCCCAGCGCACCCCAGGCTCTCCGCAGAGCCAGCAGAGCAGCAGCAGGTGGGGGGCCAGAGGAGGCTGAGGGGAAGAGAGAGGGCCCCATACTGATACTGAAGTCCAGGATTTGTCTCCCTAACAGGCAGCCCCAGCCCCTTCCCCAGCCTCATCCCCATCCCCAGCCTCATCCCCAACCCCAATACCAGCCCCAAATCCCAGCCCCGTCCACCACCCCATCCCCAGTCCCATCCCCATCCCCAGTCCCAGCCCCATCCCCCACCCCATCCCCAGTCCCAGCCCCATCCACCACCCCACCCCCAGTCCCAGCCCCATCCACCACCCCATCCCCATCCCCAGCCCCATCCATCACCCATCCCCAGCCCCATCCACCACCCCATCCCCAGCCCCAGCCCCATCCCCAGCTCCATCCACCACCCCATCCCCAGCCCCATCCACCACCCATCCCCAGCCCCTTCCCCAGCCCCATCCACCACCCATCCCCATCCCCAGCTCCATTCCCAGCCCCAGCCCCATCCACCACCCATCCCCAGCCCCATCCACCACCCCTTCCCCAGCCCCATCCACCACCCCATCCCCAGTCCCAGCCCCAGCCCATCCACCACCCCAACCCCAGCCCCAGCCCCATCCCCCACCACAGCCCCAGCCCCAATCACCACCCCTTCCCCAGCCCCATCCCCAGCCCCTGCTCCATCCCCAGTCCCAGCCCCAGCCCCAGCCCCATCCACCACCACAGCCCCAGCCCCATTCACCACCCCTTCCCCAGCCCCATCCCCAGCCCCTGCTCCATCCCCAGTCCCAGCCCCAGCCCCAGCCCCAGCCCCAGCCCCATCCCCATCCCCAGTCCCAGCCCCACCCCTGTTGGGGCCTGGGAGAGTTGCAATAGTTAAAGCACTGTTGCTAGTCAGTTGGTCCTCTGGCTGCATAATTTAAGAGCTGGAGTGAGGTTAACTACTTCCCTGCCTCTTCTGTAAAGTGTTCAAGAAAGATCAATCATGTACATAAAGCTTCCGTGATTAAGTTGTGACATTAAGCAAGACATAAATTCAGGGGTTGAAAAGGGGGGAGTATTTTATTAATAATCAAAGAGGAATAAGATGTATGACTATATTTTATAAAGCTAACTGTGTCTACTTTAGCCATATAATGTTCCATGAGTCTACCTGTGCTTTTCTGTTCCATGTTGTCATCCTTATTAGGCTGTATTCTTTATTTAGAAACTACGACATTCGAAAGCAACATGCACTCAATCATTGATATATTTTCTTTTGACTATAAATTGTTCAACTGTAATTTGTGGGAAACGCAACATCAGCCAGGAATGTATTTTTCATAAAAATCATCAAACCGTGCTTTACACTCATGCCAAAGGAAATGGCATCTTTATTGTGAAGGTTGCCAGGGCAACGGTAAAACAGCTCTCTCACTGGACTCCACACATAATGTATCCTTTGGAAGGACTCAAAGTCAAACTCTCTAATCCTAATCCTAACCTTGACCTATATCAATCAGATGTACACGCCCCGTCCACCAGCCCAGTGATGTGTCTTTTGATCAGTTGGTATTTGTTCCATGTAAGGATCTATTCTAACAGGGACCATCTCCCTGCCTAATATGTGAATCTACACTCTTAGAAAAAAAGGTGCTATCTTGAACCCAAAAGGGTTCTTCGGATGTCCCCATAGGAGAACCTGTTACAGAGTAGTTGATAGGTAATCGACTAGCTGGGCTGTTCCCCGGACCCCGTATGTAGCGATTTGTACAATACTTGAACATGGCAATTGAACATTTGTGTCTGTCTTCATTCTTTTATCTAACTTACCATACAGAAACATGCTATCAGAAGTGTCTCGAAAACCACACATTTGTTATTTTTTGTAGCTAAGAGCAGTATAGAGGCAGTTACGTTCCATATGCGAACACACGCCGATGTTTACTGCTAACGTCAGTCACACCAGTGGTCAACTCGTTGTTTACTGCTAATGTTAGTCACACCAGTGGTCAACTCGTTGTTTACTGCTAACGTTAGTCACACCAGTGGTCAACTCATTGTTTACTGCTAACGTTAGTCACACCAGTGATCAACTCGTTGTTTACTGCTAACGTTAGTCACACCAGTGGTCAACTCGTTGTTTACTGCTAACGTCAGTCACACCAGTGATCAACTCGTTGTTTACTGCTAACGTCAGTCACACCAGTGATCAACTCGTTGTTTACTGCTAACGTCAGTCACACCAGTGATCAACTCGTTGTTTACTGCTAACGTTAGTCACACCAGTGGTCAACTCGTTGTTTACTGCTAACGTTAGTCACACCAGTGGTCAACTCGTTGTTTACTGCTAACGTTAGTCACACCAGTGGTCAACTCGTTGTTTACTGCTAATGTTAGTCACACCAGTGGTCAACTCGTTGTTTACTGCTAACGTTAGTCACACCAGTGATCAACTCGTTGTTTACTGCTAACGTTAGTCACACAAGTGATCAACTCGTTGTTTACTGCTAACGTTAGTCACACCAGTGATCAACTTGTTGTTTACTGCTAACGTTAGTCACACCAGTGATCAACTCGTTGTTTACTGCTAACGTTAGTCACACCAGTGGTCAACTCGTTGTTTACTGCTAACGTCAGTCACACCAGTGGTCAACTCGTTGTTTACTGCTAACGTTAGTCACACCAGTGGTCAACTCGTTGTTTACTGCTAACGTTAGTCACACCAGTGATCAACTCGTTGTTTACTGCTAACGTTAGTCACACCAGTGGTCAACTCGTTGTTTACTGCTAACGTTAGTCACACCAGTGGTCAACTCGTTGTTTACTGCTAATGTTAGTCACACCAGTGATCAACTCGTTGTTTACTGCTAACGTCAGTCACACCAGTGATCAACTCGTTAGCAGGCTAGCTCTAGCATCACTACCTACCTCGATGGCTGAAGGAAAATACATCTCATCTCCTATTCCATCGCTATGGCAGCGAACATTCCGCCACCAAAACCCATGGTTCTCACAGGGGACTGGAATACTAATTTGGCAACTCTGAGGAGCTTAAAATGGGCAGCAAGCACATCTACAGGCACAATCTCACCTTCACAGCATGACAACAGGGTGATGCAAACGCCATACTGAATGCATTGGATAATTACTTCAAACACGCCAGGAATGTCATTTACAAGTTAGTTTTTTCTTTTTAAGCTGCAAACAGGAAGATTTTGAGTCAGTACTATCTGATACTTGTGAATAAAGGGGATTGAAAGATGAACTGATTTGTAACAACATAGTACTTGGGATTGCAAATGAGGACACTCGCCGGCGTCTACTAAGAGAGAAAGGCCTAACATTAGTTACTGCCATTGAAATGTCCCGCACTGCTGAGTCACTGACATGAGAATGGAAGAAATGGAAACCCCACGCACTTACGCGGATAGTGTTCACACTGTTGCCAGGCAAACATTCAGACAAAACCAATTGAGGCAGAACAATTCACCACGAATGGCAAACACATACTGCCCCAGAGCATGCAAATACTGTGGAAATGCACATGCTAGAGGCAAAGAGCACTGCCCTGCCTATGGCAAACCACGCAGAGCGTGTGGAACTAATAATCACTTTATAAAAGTACGTCTCAAAAGAAGGGTGAGTGAGGGCTGTACACTCAAGAGGTAAGAAATGGTTTGTGACACTAGGGTTACACAACAAGCTGCAACAATGTCAACTGGATTCCGGTACTATGTGCCATGTAATGAGCAACAAAGACAAAATATATCTGCCACCTGACACACATCTATTGCCCAGCGATACTAGAATAAAGCTGTATTCAGGAGAGCTAATGAGTTCTATGGGCACCTTTCAGACCGAATGTGTTATTCGGGGACATAAACACAAGCTGGAGTTCACCTTACCAAATGACCTGCACATGGTGGAGCATGTCCAGCATGAACCCCTGTCCAAAGTAAAACTACTCAGCAGATATGACAATGTATTCAACGTGCCCATTGAATCAGTACCTGGGGAAGTACACTTTGAATTGAATGAGAGCGTCATTCCAGTCCAGTGTGCTCCTCGCATTGTGCCCATTTCAATGAAAATGGCTGTGATGACCCAGATGGACAAGTATGAGGCCGATGGCCACATGACATCTGTGACTGAACCAACTGACAAGATCAGCAATATGGTCATCGTGAAAAAAACAGAGAAGCTGAGAGTCTGCATTGACCCAAAGCATCTGAACCAAGCACTGAAACGATCCCACTACATCATGCCAACACTGAAGGATGTCCTCAGCCCTATCCCCATCCCCTTGGTGGACGCCCGAGATGCATTCCTGCAATGTAAGCTGGATGAAGAAAGCAGCTTCATGACTACCTTCTGGACCCCCTGAGGACGGTAACGCTGACTCAAGCTCCCGTTTGGTGTCTCCGTGGCGCATTGGTATACCAACGCAAGCAGCACGAGTTACTGGCTGGGCTCAAGGGCATTGAACCCATCGACGATGATGTCCTGATCGTAGGCTGTGGTGAAACAGACGAAGAAGCAGTACGCGACCACATTGTGAAGCTCCTGGCACTGATGGAGCGCTGCCGATCAGTTAAGCTTCGCCTTGGCCTGAAGAAGCTGCAGTTCAAGGTGAAAGACGTCCACTTCCATGACCACATTCTCTCAGACAAAAGCCTGAAGCTGGACCCAGACAAGGTCAGAGCGATCCTCGACATGCCAAACCCGTCTGATGCAAAAGCAGTACAGCGTCTCATCGGCTTTGCAAACTATCTTGCAAAGTTCATGCCACACCTATCAGCAGTCTGTGAGCCTCTGCACTGGCTGTTGGACAAAGACACAACATGGCACTGGCTATACAAGCACAAGGCCGCAGTGCAAGAGATGAAATCTCTGGCTTCATCCATGCCAGTGTTGTGTTACTACGATGTAACAAAACCTGTCACAATCCAGAGTGACTCCAGCCAAAGTGAACTTGGATGCTGCCTTATTCAGGAAGGCCAGCCCATTGTGTTTGACTCGAGAGCGCTCAACCCCGCCAAACAAAACTATGCACAAATTGAGAAAGAGTGCCTCAGCATCGTCTTCTATCACTACTTATATGGTCGAGAGCTGGTCACCGCTGAAACTGACCACAAACAACTCATTGCCGTATTCAGTAAACCTCTCCTCAACACGCCCAAGAGGCTTCAAGGCATGCTCCTGACTCTGCAAAACTATAGCCTGTAGGTCATCTACAAGCTGGGACCAGAGATGTACTGTACATCAGCGACACACTGAGCAGGGCAACAGCACCATGTACAGGCAGAGGCATTGCCTATCAGTGACATGACATCTGTTTGCTACAGCAGGAACAACAAAAGGTTCAACAGATCAATCAGGAAGACTACTTGAACATCACAGATCACCGCCTAGCCCAGATCAGGGCTGGACAAACACCTTACAGGTGCTGATGTCCATGGTTCTCACAGGTTGGCCGTACCTGGAAGAGGAGACACCTCTCACAGTGAGAGAATACTGGACCTTTCGAGAATAGATGAGTGTGCAAAATGGCATCTTGTTCAGAGGTTAGAAGGTCATTATCCCCAAATCACCCAAATCACAGAGATGCTTACGCTCACACACTCCAGTCACGTTGGAGGTTACACATGCTACCGCCAGGCTCGTGAAACATTATACTGCCAAACATGCAAGCAGAAATGAAAGACTTTGTCAGATGCTGTACCACATGCAACGAGTATGCTCATGAACAGCTAAAGGAAACCATGATGTCACACAAACTGCCCACAAGGGCCTGGCAGATCGCCAGCATGGACTTAGTCAGCCACAGACAAAATTACTATTTTCTGATCGTTGATCACTACTCAGACTTTTGGGAAATTGAACTGCTCCCTGACTTGTCTGCAGAGACGGTCATAAAGTGCTGTAAGACACAATTTGCAAGGCAAGGCCAGCCTGACAAGGTCATCACGGATAATGACCCAGAGTTCATTGCACATTTCAAGCTTTTCGCCTCAGAATGGGAGTTTGACCACGTGACCTCTCCTCCAAGGCACCCAAAGGCAAATGGCAAGGTAGTCAGCTGTCAAGATTGTTATGCAAGGACTTGCGTGACAGCAACAACCACTGATAAAAACCTGTTACCCTTGGTCTTGCGTGACAGCAACGACCCCTGATAAAAACCTGTTACTCAAGGCCATGCGTGACAGCAACGACCCCTGATAAAAACCTGTTACTCAAGGCCGTGCGTGACAGCAACGACCCCTGATAAAAACCTGTTACTCAAGGCCGTGCGTGACAGCAACGACCCCTGATAAAAACCTGTTACTCAAGGCCGTGCGTGACAGCAACGACCCCTGATAAAAACCTGTTACTCAAGGCCGTGCGTGACAGCAACGACCCCTGATAAAAACCTGTTACTCAAGGCCGTGCGTGACAGCAACGACCCCTGATAAAAACCTGTTACTCAAGGCCGTGCGTGACAGCAACGACCCCTGATAAAAACCTGTTACTCAAGGCCGTGCGTGACAGCAACGACCCCTGATAAAAACCTGTTACTCAAGGCCGTGCGTGACAGCAACGACCCCTGATAAAAACCTGTTACTCAAGGCCGTGCGTGACAGCAACGACCCCTGATAAAAACCTGTTACTCAAGGCCGTGCGTGACAGCAACGACCCCTGATAAAAACCTGTTACTCAAGGCCGTGCGTGACAGCAACGACCCCTGATAAAAACCTGTTACTCAAGGCCGTGCGTGACAGCAACGACCCCTGATAAAAACCTGTTACTCAAGGCCGTGCGTGACAGCAACGACCCCTGATAAAAACCTGTTACTCAAGGCCGTGCGTGACAGCAACGACCCCTGATAAAAACCTGTTACTCAAGGCCGTGCGTGACAGCAACGACCCCTGATAAAAACCTGTTACTCAAGGCCGTGCGTGACAGCAACGACCCCTGATAAAAACCTGTTACTCAAGGCCGTGCGTGACAGCAACGACCCCTGATAAAAACCTGTTACTCAAGGCCGTGCGTGACAGCAACGACCCCTGATAAAAACCTGTTACTCAAGGCCGTGCGTGACAGCAACGACCCCTGATAAAAACCTGTTACTCAAGGCCGTGCGTGACAGCAACGACCCCTGATAAAAACCTGTTACTCAAGGCCGTGCGTGACAGCAACGACCCCTGATAAAAACCTGTTACTCAAGGCCGTGCGTGACAGCAACGACCCCTGATAAAAACCTGTTACTCAAGGCCGTGCGTGACAGCAACGACCCCTGATAAAAACCTGTTACTCAAGGCCATGCGTGACAGCAACGACCCCTGATAAAAACCTGTTACTCAAGGCCATGCGTGACAGCAACGACCCCTGATAAAAACGTGTTACTCAAGGCCGTGCGTGACAGCAACGACCCCTGATAAAAACCTGTTACTCAAGGCCGTGCGTGACAGCAACGACCCCTGATAAAAACCTGTTACTCAAGGCCGTGCGTGACAGCAACGACCCCTGATAAAAACCTGTTACTCAAGGCCGTGCGTGACAGCAACGACCCCTGATAAAAACCTGTTACTCAAGGCCGTGCGTGACAGCAACGACCCCTGATAAAAACCTGTTACTCAAGGCCATGCGTGACAGCAACGACCCCTGATAAAAACCTGTTACTCAAGGCCATGCGTGACAGCAACGACCCCTGATAAAAACCTGTTACTCAAGGCCGTGCGTGACAGCAACGACCCCTGATAAAAACCTGTTACTCAAGGCCATGCGTGACAGCAACGACCCCTGATAAAAACCTGTTACTCAAGGCCGTGCGTGACAGCAACGACCCCTGATAAAAACCTGTTACTCAAGGCCATGCGTGACAGCAACGACCCCTGATAAAAACCTGTTACTCAAGGCCGTGCGTGACAGCAACGACCCCTGATAAAAACCTGTTACTCAAGGCCGTGCGTGACAGCAACGACCCCTGATAAAAACCTGTTACTCAAGGCCGTGCGTGACAGCAACGACCCCTGATAAAAACCTGTTACTCAAGGCCGTGCGTGACAGCAACGACCCCTGATAAAAACCTGTTACTCAAGGCCGTGCGTGACAGCAACGACCCCTGATAAAAACCTGTTACTCAAGGCCGTGCGTGACAGCAACGACCCCTGATAAAAACCTGTTACTCAAGGCCATGCGTGACAGCAACGACCCCTGATAAAAACCTGTTACTCAAGGCCATGCGTGACAGCAACGACCCCTGATAAAAACCTGTTACTCAAGGCCATGCGTGACAGCAACGACCCCTGATAAAAACCTGTTACTCAAGGCCGTGCGTGACAGCAACGACCCCTGATAAAAACCTGTTACTCAAGGCCGTGTGTGACAGCAACGACCCCTGATAAAAACCTGTTACTCAAGGCCATGCGTGACAGCAACGACCCCTGATAAAAACCTGTTACTCAAGGCCGTGCGTGACAGCAACGACCCCTGATAAAAACCTGTTACTCAAGGCCATGCGTGACAGCAACGACCCCTGATAAAAACCTGTTACTCAAGGCCGTGCGTGACAGCAACGACCCCTGATAAAAACCTGTTACTCAAGGCCGTGCGTGACAGCAACGACCCCTGATAAAAACCTGTTACTCAAGGCCGTGCGTGACAGCAACGACCCCTGATAAAAACCTGTTACTCAAGGCCATGCGTGACAGCAACGACCCCTGATAAAAACCTGTTACTCAAGGCCATGCGTGACAGCAATGACACCTGGAAAACCATCTTACAGTGGAGGAACACACCCACCGAAAACATGGACAGCAGCCCAGCACAATGCCTTCTGTCCAGACGTCTGAGGACTACCATCCCATAGCCGACCAGGTACTTGAGCCCTGTGTCACGGTTGGCGTCATGGACAAACTGTGCCACAGAAAGCAGCTCGCTAAGGTATTCTATGACTGGACTGCTCGAGACCTACCGGTGGGTAAAACAATAAGGATGAAACTGCTGCCAGGAGACCACACATGACTTTGGTAGCTGGGCACGTACCTTCAGCAAGTTGCACCACGTTCTTACCTGGTGGGTGTCGGTGGCTCCCGCTATCATTACAATCGGGTGGATGTGTGCATAGCAGAGCAGACAACAAACCAGAGCACACCATACACTCACCTAGATGAGCTGCATCACAGTCCAGGCCTAACGGCAATTGAGACATGAGCCAACTGCGGGGTAGGCTTCTACCCCACCAAGCTCTCCAGCTCGTGGCCCTAATCCTACCCACCAGAGCCCATACTTACTCCCCGTGGGTCGGCTATGTAAGCCACCGGAAAGGCTTACTCTGTAAGCAAGGGACTGTGTTAACTTGTCTTCTGTAATAAAAATACAAAAAAGAGAGAAAGACTACGACTGAAGTAAAAAGAAAATGTAATGTATTTTTTATTTCTTATGACTTGACTGTTAAGAACTTAATGTTGTGCTGTTATTTTTGCACTTTCTATTGAAAAATATGATGTTACAGAGTCTAGTTGATAGGTAATCGACTAACTGGGCGGTTCCCCTGACCCCATATGTAGGGACGTGGGACAATACTTGAACATGGCTATGAACTTGACATTAGTGTCTGTCTTTATTCCTTAATGTAACACATCATAGAGAAACAGAACCCTTTGAAGAACCCTTTTTGGTTCCCTGTAGAAACCTTTCCACAGAGGGTTCCACATGGAACACAAAATGATTTTACCTGGAACCAGAAAGGGTTCTCGTATGGTGACAGCCAGAAAACCCTTTTGGAACCTTTTTTTCTAAGAATGTATGGCTAGATACTGAGTCTAATGGCACTATCTAGCAGTAGTGCTAACTTGGGGGAATGCCCTTGGGCAGGGCATTGACCCTGGATGCTTCTGTGTGTCACTCTGAATGGGAATCTGTTGGATGACTGGTATGATGTAGTTGTTTTGAGTGGCTTCACTGCAAGTATATTGTATGTTTCGGATATTCAATAAATAAATAAATAAACATTTTTTTAAACTTGGGTGAATGCTGGTTAGCAAGGTAGACATTTGAAAAGCCAAAGCCATAAGCCATTCTGTAACTTATTACCAGTTGTATGGTCAGTTTAAACCCCTGTGTTGTTCAGAGGGAGGCAGAAATGGTGTAAGAACAACATCTTGATCTTCTTCACAATTGGGTGTTCTTCCTAATTTCTTAGTCTGTGATATAGAATGTTTGATGCTGGAGGCCCTGTAGGATGTTTGATGCCGGAGGCCCCATAGAATGTTTGATGCCGGAGGCCCCATAGGATGTTTGATGCCGGAGGCCCCATAGGATGTTTGATGCCGGAGGCCCCATAGGATGTTTGATGCCGGAGGCCCCATAGGATGTTTGATGCCGGAGGCCCCATAGGATGTTTGATGCCGGAGGCCCCATAGGATGTTTGATGCCGGAGGCCCCATAGGATGTTTGATGCCGGAGGCCCCATAGGATGTTTGATGCCGGAGGCCCCATAGGATGTTTGATGCCGGAGGCCCCATAGGATGTTTGATGCCGGAGGCCCCATAGGATGTTTGATGCCGGAGGCCCCATAGGATGTTTGATGCTGGAGGCCCCATAGGATGTTTGATGCCGGAGGCCACAGAGGATGTTTGATGCTGGAGGCCCCATAGGATGTTTGATGCCGGAGGCTCCATAGGATGTTTGATGCCGGAGGCCACAGAGGATGTTTGATGCTGGAGGCCCCATAGGATGTTTGATGCCGGAGGCCCCATAGGATGTTTGATGCCGGAGGCCACAGAGGATGTTTGATGCTGGAGGCCCCATAGGATGTTTGATGCCGGAGGCTCCATAGGATGTTTGATGCCGGAGGCCACAGAGGATGTTTGATGCTGGAGGCCCCATAGGATGTTTGATGCCGGAAGACAGAGGATGTTTGATGCTGGAGGCCCGCCACAGCCTTGCTATCAGGATTATTGTGGATGTGGTTGATGTGGTTGATTTGGTTGATATCCACGGGTGACAGTGTGCCTTTGTTTACGTGTCCCACTGGTCCTCCCTCACCTGACAGAGGCCCCACTCTTATGGGAGCAACAGATGCTATACAGGACAGTAATGAGCCTGCCCCACCCCGGGTGAACAGAGTCTGTACCACTCATACACTCTGTCTTCCCTGCTCATTCAACCAGGGCCCCATGACACCCCAAGCCCTATTCAAGATATTAATAAACACACACAGAGCCCTCTTTATGTATCTGTTGTTTGTAGGCAAAGATGTGTAGTCGGGCAGTAGGCTCCACTAGCATATCATGTACTTGTGTTCGTATGTGAGCCTGTTTAACCTCACAGCAGTGACACACACAGGGAGAGTGGAAACTAGGACCTATTTACAAGAGAAAGGCCAGGTTCCAAAACATACAAGTACACACCCAGTGCATACATTTACACACACACTGGTTTTCCCGCCTAAAGTGCCCCATCCACTCAGTGGTGTGCTGTGCTGTGTGTTCAGGGGGAGTCTAACAGGGTGCCTGACAGATGACTGCCCTGTCAGTGCTATAATGGCTGCCATCTGCTGTCTGGCATACACAAAGGCTGGCAGTGTCAGTGTGTATACGGATGTGTGTGTGTATGAGTGTGTGGGTGTATGTGGAGGGGATATATGGGAGGGGCCAGGGACACTTTTCACATGCTGCTCCTTCAAGCTCTCTGCAATGAACATACACACACCAGTGGAGATTTTAGCATGTAAATCTTGGTGGGGAAAATTTGCCCAAAAATATTTTAGATGCATGCCAGCAAAGACAGTACACAACACAACACAACACTAAACAATACATGAATTGCACTATAACGGTGACAAACGTTGCCCACAAACTGTAAGGGCCTATATAAAGCTGTCCCAACAGCAATCCCAACACCTTACCACCACTACACCTGGCTATCAGTGGAGCCTTGTCTGGCAACGAAACTTTTGAAATGTACAGCGGCAGAATTCAGGACATGGGCTGTTCTTACAGCATTATCCCTGTACACCAAGTCAGAACTGGAGGATAAATAAAGGGGGCCTATGAACAGACAATAAAAGCTCTTGCAATATTCAATGAGTACATTTCTCCAAAACAGGCTATAGGCTACATGTGCACAACCAAGTTGGGACAGTAGGCTAAATTAGCTACAGTATATCTCCCTGACATATTACATAATTTATGCAGCAGCTGTGCTCACTTGTCATCAAACGTTGTCATCAAAGTCTGGCATTCTCTGGATGTATGGTGCTTTCAAGACAACTGGGAACTCAGAGAAAAACAAGGTTGAATCATGATGTCAGTGATCTTCAGGTTGGAGCTCTAGAAAGAAGTCGAGTTCCCGACTTGGAATTCCGAGTTGGATGACTGTTCAAAATGTTTTATTTTCAGAGTTCCCAGTTGTCTTGAACTCACTGAAGTCTGAGATTTCCCAGTTCTGAGTTTCCAGTTGTTTCAATGCAGCAGAAGTCATGCTGGACAGCACAGCATGGCCAATGTATTCAACTTTTTCTGGCCCATGGTTTTGCATGTGAATGTTTATCCTTTTAAGCTTGGAAAAGAGACCCTTAAACCCAGACCTTGACCACACAACCTCTCCACCAAATAGCAGCCTACAGTAGTGATTGCTTTGCAAAGCTTTCAGTTAGCTACTGATTCCTTTCAAACCACTCATTGTTGAATTTGCAATTTCCAACTTGTGTAATTTTTATGTCCAATGGCCGATGAGCACCGACAAGTTTTGTCTATCATTTCTCTTCATATGACAAGGATTGAAAGGATTTCCAGTAGACTGTGGACTTGATTCATGACGATGGCTGCTTGTCTAGCTTTCTAGCTAAGACTTTGAAAGTATGATGTTGACATGATCAGTACAATCAAAGCAACGGTAGATATAATGTGATTTTACGTAATTTCATCTGTGGCCAATGACCTTGAGCCTTCTTGGATGGGCACTTCTAAGGTAAATCTACAGCATCACCCAAGGTGCTTGAATTTTCGAGCTCCCCCTGTAGATTTTGCAGTGACGTAGTGTCCCCATGAGTGACAGTCCCAGCACAACTAGAGAACATGACCAACCCCTACGCTCTGTATTTTCCGCTGGCTGACCCACCACCACAGAAAGCACAGAGCTAGGCTGAAACACCTGCATATTGGAGCTGCCTTACTCAATAAAGCAAAAAAAAATACCATGTTTGTATACTGCTTCATTAACTTGTATGTTTTTATTTTATTTTTTACATTGTTTGCAAACTGATATATGACACATATCAATGCCAAAATAACATGCAAAACAGGCACACAAAAAAACACCTGCCCTGAATGACGGGTCAACACACACACACAGCAAGGTTTGCAATTGCGCACCTCTGTACATTAGGCCACATCCAAAGCACATACAGTGCCTTGCGAAAGTATTCGGCCCCCTTGAACTTTGCGACCTTTTGCCACATTTCAGGCTTCAAACATAAAGATATAAAACTGTATTTTTTTGTGAAGAATCAACAACAAGTGGGACACAATCATGAAGTGGAACGACATTTATTGGATATTTCAAACTTTTTTAACAAATCAAAAACTGAAAAATTGGGCGTGCAAAATTATTCAGCCCCTTTACTTTCAGTGCAGCAAACTCTCTCCAGAAGTTCAGTGAGGATCTCTGAATGATCCAATGTTGACCTAAATGACTAATGATAATAAATACAATCCACCTGTGTGTAATCAAGTCTCCGTATAAATGCACCTGCACTGTGATAGTCTCAGAGGTCCGTTAAAAGCGCAGAGAGCATCATGAAGAACAAGGAACACACCAGGCAGGTCCGAGATACTGTTGTGAAGACGTTTAAAGCTGGATTTGGATACAAAAAAAATTCCCAAGCTTTAAACATCCCAAGGAGCACTGTGCAAGCGATAATATTGAAATGGAAGGAGTATCAGACCACTGCAAATCTACCAAGACCTGGCCGTCCCTCTAAACTTTCAGCTCATACAAGGAGAAGACTGATCAGAGATGCAGCCAAGAGGCCCATGATCACTCTGGATGAACTGCAGAGATCTACAGCTGAGGTGGGAGACTCTGTCCATAGGACAACAATCAGTCGTATATTGCACAAATCTGGCCTTTATGGAAGAGTGGCAAGAAGAAAGCCATTTCTTAAAGATATCCATAAAAAGTGTTGTTTAAAGTTTGCCACAAGCCACCTGGGAGACACACCAAACATGTGGAAGAAGGTGCTCTGGTCAGATGAAACCAAAATTGAACTTTTTGGCAACAATGCAAAACGTTATGTTTGGCGTAAAAGCAGCACAGCTCATCACCCTGAATACACCATCCCCACTGTCAAACATGGTGGTGGCAGCATCATGGTTTGGGCCTGCTTTTCTTCAGCAGGGACAGGGAAGATGGTTAAAATTGATGGGAAGATGGATGGAGCCAAATACAGGACCATTCTGGAAGAAAACCTGATGGAGTCTGCAAAAGACCTGAGACTGGGACTGAGATTTGTCTTCCAACAAGACAATGATCCAAAACATAAAGCAAAATCTACAATGGAATGGTTAAAAAATAAACATATCCAGGTGTTAGAATGGCCAAGTCAAAGTCCAGACCTGAATCCAATCGAGAATCTGTGGAAAGAACTGAAAACTGCTGTTCACAAATGCTCTCCATCCAACTTCACTGAGCTTGAGCTGTTTTGCAATGAGGAATGGGGAAAAATGCAGTCTCTCGATGTGCAAAACTGATAGAGAAATAACCCAAGTGACTTACAGCTGTAATCGCAGCAAAAGGTGGCGCTACAAAGTATTAACTTAAGGGGGCTGAATAATTTTGCACGCCCAATTTTTCAGTTTTTGATTTGTTAAAAAAGTTTGTAATATCCAATAAATGTCGTTCCACTTCATGATTGTGTCCCACTTATTGTTGATTCTTCACAAAAAAAATACAGTTTTATATCTTTATGTTTGAAGCCTGAAATGTGGCAAAAGGTCGCAAAGTTCAAGGGGGCCGAATACTTTCGCAAGGCACTGTACTAGAATAAATAGAACAGTATGTTACATTTCATTGATGTAAAATGTATTTCTCTAAAATCACTGAATTTGTTACTCATTGATTGAGTGCTACTACCACAATAAATGGCTGTCAATACACTGTATAGTTTACACATATCTGTACTGATATGCAACAGGTGCATGTGTGGCCAAGCTAAGTCAATAAGAGGTGCACTGTGCAGAACCAAAACAATACACTCAGTAAACATAACACTTTACAGGCTGCTGCCAACAACCAATTAAAAGGCACTTAGCCTTTGACGTGTCTCAAGGCTGAGCACAGACCGTCTGAAAGCAACAATAGCTCAAATCAGATTCAGTGTTTAGTGGTCACATGTACAGGGTTGCAGGTGTGATTGCAGGGTACAGTGAAAATCTTAGGCTCCGAGCTCCAACATGCAGGACTAAGTTAAATAAAATAATGAAAATGGTAATAAATCCTGCCCAGAAAAGAGCCATAGGCAAGGGAAAATAGATTGATGTAGTGGATATTTGTGTGTTGCTCATGCTTCCCTAACAAAAGGCAAGTCGCTGGGCCTTGTACCCCTCCTCTTGAGGCAATTGAGTGGATGGGGATGTAAAAGCAACAGGCCCTGGGGACAATGGGGCCCGGGGCATTAAGTCACGGATGACTTGGCGTATTTAGGGCCAGCAGCTGACCCTGTGGAGAGGCATCTTGTCCTAGTGGAGGGGGGCTCGTGTCCGCAGACTCCAGGCCAAGCTGACGGCACCCCCAGGCACACACACGGAAGGGAGATTGTGTCCATGGTGAGCCCAGGCCAAGCTGACGGCACCCCCAAGCACACACGGACGGGGAATTGTGTCCATGGTGAGCCCAGGCCAAGCTGACGGCACCCCCAAGTACACCACAGACAGGGGTACATATAAACAGGGCAGGGAACGGGGGTCGGGCCTGCAGTCAACCCCAGCCACTGTTAATCCACTGCCATCAGGACCTGACAGGGTTGGAAAGGGAACAGAGAAGTCCTTCCACTGGACGGTAAAGGGATATACAGAAGGTATTTGGATAACCAGGAGGTTAGACATGTGATTAACACTGAAGTGTTAAAGGTGCGACATTATATTGCGATTACATGACACAATAACAAAGAACCACAAATGCAACGCAATAACATTTTATTACTATTCCATATTAAGTACATGGTTCCATTTGCAGTTGGCAGGAATTCTGTATTGCCTGGTTATGATTACAGCAGAAAACAAGACAAGTGTTACGTCTGTGATTACTGTACAAACATGGTACTGGAAAGGTCCAGCGTATTGCTTGTTGTTCATGCATGATTATGACAACAACTACTATAAATGTACTTCATTCCCTCATAACATAGGGTCAGATGTCCAAGTATTACCATACAAACATGTTACAAACCAAACATACTGAAGTCAAAACAACCAACAGAACATACACATTTAGTGTAGCCGATGAAGGAAAATAAGAAAGATCAGAGACTGAAGCTCTGTGGAGCTCAGAGAGGGTGAACATACATGATCTTTCCTTGTGAACTCTCCCGAGGAGATTCCCTTTTTATTCTCAAACACACTTAATGATAGATAATCCAGATTATAATCCAAATTATAATCCCGATTCTAAACAGCTGGAAGACCGTTGGAACGAATGACACCAACCATCACCACAGGGACCATAGATACTCTGCTGCACCCTTTTATTACAGAGGTAACCAATCAGAGCTATAGAAAACTGCATTGCCACATGAAGAAATACAACAAAAAATAATATTTTGTCTGTTGAAAATCTTATATTGTCCTGGTGATTATTACTGATAAACAATTGATCTAAAAAAAATATATAAAAAAAAAAGCTTAATCTTTACAATATTTCCATCTTTACAAAAAGCTCAGTCTTTACATGCCATGTAAAAACATACATCAAGCAGCTCCATCTATACCTATTTAGGTCAATGTTCAATTGTCACATGTAGTGAGACATTCATCTAACGGCATTGGATTTGAAAAAAATGACCAAAACACACACACATAAAACGAGCTAGGTCATGCTCTCAAACAAATGAACGAAACAACACTTAAAACAATGAGCAAAGTGCAATTTGTCTATGATTAGAGACTGGGTCCTGCTACAAAAAAAACAACTGATTCCAGGGGAAACTGTTCTATCAATAACAATTCAGTGATGTCACTATACGAATGGTAATTAACTCAATCTGATAGTTAAAACAATTACTGAATAAAAAGGAATTAGTGGCAGTGCATGTTTGCTTGTTATGTCTAATTTGGAGAGATTAGGTGAAAGGTAGCCCAATCCTCTTCTGATAAGAAGAAAATATAATTATTTGATCATTTATCTTTGTATTTAAATAAATAAATGAGTAAACATTGAATAAATAGAACATACAGCCTTCATGCGAACAGGAGGATCCCCTCAACTAAACATGGTCGTTTTAGCACACTGAGCACTATTGGTCAGTAGCAAACATGACAACTGGATTCTGATTTTAGATCAGTGTACCCTTCCCCAATCACAACCTAGATCAATAGAAGGTAAGAAGTAGAACTGACAGATCAAATCTTAGGGGCAGGGAAAGGCTTTAGGAAGATTTCTCAAAGGAGATTGTGTTGAATTTACACTTATATTAATATCTATGTTTTAGAATACAGATAATAAATAAAATACGGGGGGGAAAAGTACCCTTCCATTTGGAGTTTCTTCGCAGTTTCACGCTATGAAATACATTCAACAAATGTCTCAACTTGAGAGTATGGCCTTGGAACGGAAACTTGATTGCGTTTTGAAACAATACAGTCACATCACAAGTGCTATCCAGTCACCTCCTCAACACTGATGGCTTCTCTGCAGCCAACCCCAACTCAGTAGTGCCATACAGACAGCGCTCTGTCTCTCTCCTAAGAGAGAGAAACAACAGCAGTACAGGGTAGTTCTACAAACAAGTTAGAAAATATACATATACGTGTAATATTACATCATAAAACAGATTTTTTTCATTTTTATTTAAACAATATATGAACAATATGAGACTCAGCCACTGCTAGTAATAATCAGTCTATTTCTACAGCTCACTACTTACTGTATGTGCAGGTTGTTCCGTTTTAACACATTATAGTGCAGAGAATCTAGTATTTCTTATCTGTACAAACCTGTTACATGGCTAGGCTTGTGTGTATTCAAAAGACAAACCAAGGAATTTATGGCTACAAAAACTCAAATCAAGGACGTCAAGGTTCTTGGGTAGTGTGAATGAGGAAAAAAATGCTTGACTTGGCTTTTTCTGTAAAGTATTCTGTGGTACACTTGAGTGTTCACTTAGGGATCTTATCAATACACAACTTTCAAAATGATTTGAGTTGCCTACACCAGATTGTCTAAGTATGCTAAGAGTCGTTAGGAGAAGGAGCGTGGTTTACATAGCAACTCTGCCGCACTGGTGTAGTGTGTGGTGACATAGGCCTCAGAGGACGAGGGCCCTCGAGGTGCAGGCGGAGGATGGGTAGGTACTACCCAGATACTGCCGGGCCTGCTCTGTCATGATCCGCTGGTCCTCAGTCTTCCCATAAACCACTGCTTCCCACTCGCTTTTTACCTGCATGAGAAGAAGAGAGGATTTATCTCTCCCACCTCTCAACCCTTCTATCCCCTTGTGACAGCCAAGACCTTGATGCTCAATAAATACATTTTTACTAAAAAGTGGCCAGCTGAACCCAACATACTGTATAATTTGGACAGACAATATTTTCCCTCTCTCCATCATTATATACATCATCTGAGGAGCAATAATGTGAGGTTAGTTAGGATTAAAACCTAAGAGACATGTCTGTGTGTACCTGTCTAAGTGAATCATGGTGGGACATTCTGACCGAAGGGGGTTCTTCCTCTTGCGGGGGCTGGAGAGGTGGAGTAGGGGGGCACAGGACCCCTCCCTCCCAGACGAGGGGGTGCAGGGGTGCTCCTCTCTGTCTCTCTCAGGGAGGGGGGTCATCAGTAAGGAGCTGGTCAGGAGACTCTCCTCTGGGACCTGGAGGGGGGCAAGGAGGGGTAGATATTGATTTGTTGGTTGACTGATTAATTGATTGATTAGTTGGTTCATTGGTTGACTGACTAGTCTGATTGATTAGTTCCCAGAACACACCTGTGCATTATTGCGCTGTTCCTGGAATAGCTGGACGTTAAGACAGTCTTTCCCCCAGGAGTCCAGCACCAGGGACTTACGCACCTTCCTGGCTGGCCCATCCACCTGGAAGGAAACAGGGACAAGGTTGTGGTTAGACTGGATTAGAGGTCGACCAACTATGGTTTTTCAATGACGATACCGATTATTGGAGGACCAAAAAAAGCAGATACAGATTTTTTTTAAATGTTTTTTTTTTTTTTTAATCATCCAATTTTTATATATTTGTTATAATGACAATTACATCAATACTGAATTTTATTAAATGTTTTACCTTTATTCAACTAGGCAAGTCAGTTAAGAACAAATTCTTATTTTCAGTGATGGCCTAGGAACAGTGGGTTAACTGCCTTGTTCAGGGGCAGAACAACAGATTTTTACCTTGTCAGCTCTGGGATTCGATCTTACAACCTTACGGTTACTAGTCCAACGCTCTAAACACTAGGCTACCTGCCGCCCAATTAACACTTTTATTTTAACTTAATTTAATACATAAATAAAATCTATTTAGTCTCAAATAAATAATGAAACATGTTCAATTTGCTTTAAATAATGCAAAAACACAATATGTGCCATGTATAAAAGCTAACGTTTAAGTTCCTTGCTCAGAACATGAGAACATGAAAGCTGGTGGTTCAATATCCCCTTTTAAGAAGTTTTAGGTTGTAGTTATAGGAATTATGACGCATCAATTATTTCTCTCTTTTCCATTTGTATTTCATATACCTTTGACTACTGGATGTTCTTATTGGCATTTTATTATTGCCAGCCTAATCTCGGGAGTTGAAGTCATAAGCAGCGCAATGTTTGAAGCATAGCAAAGAGCTGCTGGCAAATGAAGGACTGCTGTTTGAATGAATGCTTACGAGCCTGCTGCTGCCTACCACCGCTCAGTCAGACTGCTCTATCAAATCATAGACTTAATTATGATATAATAAACACAGAAATACGAGCCTTGGGTCATTAATATGGTCAAATACGGAAACTATAATTTCGAAAACAAAACGATTATTCTTTCAGTGAAATACAGAACCGTTCCATATTTTATCGAACGGGTGGAAACCCTAAGTCTAAATATTGTTGTTACATTGCACAACCTTCAATGTTATGTCATAATTATGTAGAATTCTGGCAAATTAGTTCACAGTTTGCAACGAGCCAGGCGGCCCAAACTGTTGCATATACCCTGACTCTGCTTGCACTGAACACAAGAGAAGTGACACAATTTCCCTATTTAATATTGCCTACTAACATGAATTTATTTGAACTACATATGCGGGTTAAAAAATATATACTTCTGTGTATTGATTTTAAGAAAGGCATTGATGTTTATGGTTAGGTACATTTGTGCAAAGATTGTGCTTTTTTCGGCAATAGGCTTTTGTTAAATCGTCACCCGTTTGGCGAAGTAGGCTGTGAGTCGATGATAAATTAACAGGCATCGCATTGATTATATGCAACACAGGACAAGCTAGTTGACCTAGTAATATCATCATCCATGTGTAGTTAACTAGTGATTATGTTAAGATTGATTGTTTTTTATAAGATACGTTTAATGCTAGCTAGCAACTTACCGTGGCTCCTTGCAGCCACAAGGTCCTTTTAATTCTGCACTCAAGTAACAGGTGGTCAGCCTGCCACGCAGTTTCCTCGAGGATTGGGGCGGCAGCGTAGCCTAGTGGTTAGAGCGTTGGACTAGTAACCGGAAGGTTGTGAGTTCAAACCCCTGAGCTGACAAGGTACAAATTTGTCGTTCTGCCCCTGAACAGGCAGTTAACCCACTGTTCCCAGGCCGTCATTGAAAATAAGAATGTGTTCTTAACTGACTTGCCTGGTTAAATAAAGGTAAAATCAAATTGCAATGTAATCAGTCATAATCGTCATCCAAAAAGGCTGATTACCGATTGTTATGAAAACTTGAAATCGGTTGACCTCTTGACTGGATACCAATAAAGACAGCCAGCACTAACAACTACAGTTCTGTAAAAAAAAAAACACTTACATCATGTTTCCATGTCATGAAATGTGGTTGTAGTTCCCTGGTGAAGATGTCTGATCCAATCTCCTGCTTCAGCACCTCCCTGAGGTCTTCCTCCAGGAAGGCCAGGGACTGGGGCTGAAATATACACACACACTTACATTAATACGAGCACTGTCACAAAGTACTTACACTCTTATTCAATTATAAATACTTAGACTACAGGGCACAGACAGAGCAACTTTACACTGACACTTACCACCATCTTTAGTGGCCCATGCATCTTCTCCTGGGCGGCCAGGGCATTCTTAAACGGAGTAGGAGTTCTGGGAGTCGGAACCATGATGGACTTACGGATCTTAGGGGTCCTGAAACTGAGTGAGACAAAGAGAGATATTCTTACAACACCTGCTAAAATGAAGAGATCAATCCATCAACACACATGTAATATAGCCAATTAAAAGCAATTTTGAAGATATGGAGGAACCTGTAGCTGCCTCCTACCCCACATTCTCTTTCTGGTGTTTGGGCATGGTCTCCCTCTGGAAGGGTGTGTTGAGGAGACACTTCTGGTCACAGACTGGGGTGGAGGTCAGAGCTGGATTGTCCAGGCTCAGATGCTCTCCTCCTGATGTGTTGAAGAACTGGAGAAAGTCATGATCACAACAGTTGGAGAAGAAAGTGGGAGTGTAAAGTAAGCGTCTTTAACAGACTGTACTACCAGAGCCAGATGCATTATGCCATCATGCTTTAGCTTGATCTAATTTCTAGCATCAGTCTTACCTGGGAGGGGGAGAAGGGCAGTGCTTTCGTGGGGGTGTTCTTGGGCGAGTTGGTGCTTGGTGAGTCTAAGAAGGATGGGCAACTCCTATCAGGGGACTGGTCCCCCCTCTTCCTCCTCCCCAGGGTAGGTAAACTTGATCTGGGCATGTTGTTCGGGGTGTGGGGGGGGGCCTTCCCCTGACCCATGGGGGCACAGTGCTTGGTGGAGATGCCGTTGGGGTGGTCAACTGCGTACCTCATCCCCTCTGTGGTTCTCCCCTGGGGTGCGTAGCCCCCTTGTGTTTGTTTCGGGGGGGTAGTCACCTCAGACATGTCGAAGCTGGACGCCTCGCTCCACGTCATAGGGTCCTGTAGAGCCAGACACATCTACAATGGATTTTTAATACATCCATACTCTGGGTCTGGTATATGTAAACACACACTGCCACATACACACAGACACCAAATTCACATCTACACACACTCACTGAGTCGATGAGCTCCATGGACTCTGCGAACTCTGGGATGGTCTGCAAGGTGGAGAGCACGGAATTAGCCTCCACAGACAGGAACTTATTGGGGGAGACGTGGTGCTGGACCTGGAGCCCCCGGCCCTCCTTTGACCCCCTCCAGCCTCCCTCAGCCTGATCCTCCAGACTGCTGCTGCTGGTGGTCATGGTGTCGTCTGACACGCTGTCTGCCCAGCTGGAGTAACGCTCCACATTCTAGGGGAGAAGAAACTGGGATTAGGGTGGAGGTGATTGTGGTGGCAGATCAACCAGGGCTACTGTACAGGTCAGGGTTGGGCCAATGACATTTCAAAGAAGTTTCAATGTAAGTTGAGCTGACAAGGAGAAAGCAATCTAAACCCAAATGTATACCCCAAACCTTATCTCCCAACTGCCAAATTTAACCCCTCAGTTTTAAACTTCAAACTTCATGTGAACTCTTTAGGCCCCTAGTGAAAGCCAGATGTTGGCATGGTGTGAGATGTTGGCATGGTGTGAGATGTTGGCATGGTGTGAGATGTTGGCATGGTGTGAGATGTTGGCATGGTGTGAGAGAAAGAAGGGAGAGTACAGGGCAGGACACACTGTACAAGTGGGTTGACAATAGTCAGTGGTAAGCATGGGTTGCACTGCACTAAGAGATTTATCAGATAACATCTGAACCACTGACATCATCATAATAGTTTGATCTTCAATGCAGGTGAAAATCAGATACATGGATGGAGTGAATAGAAAAATGAAGAAAGGAAAAGTCAAGGCTGGTCTCAGAGGGGATTCCGGTTGAGAAGCAAATTTGGGGTAAAAAAAAAAAGAGTGAAAAAAAGAGATGAAAAATAAAATTAAAATAAAAGACGTTTGGTTCCAAACCAAACTGCTGGCTGAAGTGACACACGGTGCACTACTGCTGTGAAGAGCGAATAAGAGGTTGGAGGGAGGGAGGGAGGGTAGAGGAGGTTTATGTTGGCGGCCGCATAGCGGGATGGCAGGAAGCACTGTAAATGGGGGTGGAAGGGGTAGAACTAGGAAGCACAACTAACGGGAGTTTGGGGAGAGGGGTGAGATGGGTAGGCTACTACGACAACACTACAGTACAACTAGGAGCTCACACACAGAGAGTGTGTCCTTACACATGGGCCTCGGCACTGGGCCTGTCTCCGGACCTCGGTCTCTGCTGACATAAGCAGAAGCTCAAGCTCCTTAATTCTCTGCTCTTTGTCTGGGTCGTCATGGCAGGACGGCTGGAATAAACACACACGGGAAGGAGAGGAGGACAGGACAGAGGGAGTGAGGAAAAGAAACGCACGGAAGGAAGGAGACAACAAATGTACTCGCAAATTACTCAAGTCAGACTCAAAGGCTTATTCAGATTAACACCAATCCACACATGTTAAAAGACACAGAAGAAGCAAGGATTCAGGCAGATCGTTCAGTTGTTTGATTGAGAGACTGATTAATAACAAGTGCAGACCGAAGGTAGTAGAGTGGGAAAGTATATGATGGGGAAAGTGGACAGGATTGAACAACTTGTCTACTGATTTAGGATCAGATGCCCTTTCTTCAGTCCAAATGTTGCACATTTTGAGGAAACAACAAACCTGACTCTGTGTCAGTTGTAAGGGACAGGTCACTCACTGATAAGTAGCTGGAGGAGTCTTGGAGGCTGTCCATCAGTTGGCCACAGTGAGGGCTATAAGGGTAACCCCCGAGCTACAAAGCACAGGACAGACCCATCAACAACAATCCTTCAAAACTCAAACAAACCGAATGATCAAGACAAACCTACGCAGAGGATCTGAACTGAGAAACCCGTGTCTCACCTGTGTTGGTCCTTCCATTCCCAGAGGGCTGTGCCCGTGGTGGGGGGTGTCTGGTTGGGGGACACAGGGTCTGTGGTGACTTCTCTTCACCCCCCCATGGTCAAAGCCGAATCCCCTGCAGCCCTCCTGAAGATACCCCTCGTGCTCTACCTTCCTCCTCATGGTGGAGTTCCAGTGGTTCTTAATGGAATTGTCCGTCCTATAAGCGTGACATGACATTTTAGACTGGTCTGAACAAACCTTGTGCCCTAGGCCCAACTCTTTAACCAATAATGTAGCTGTAAGCGATATGGCACCACCAGTTGGAGCCATCACCGTACTGAAGGAGATCAGACAAGGAGAAGAAGGGAATTCCTTTTACTCTATTGAGTTGCAACCGCCCACGTCCTCAGGCATAGAACTGTACAGTATATCATGATGTTACCTTCCAGGCAGCAGCTTGGATATCTCAGCCCAGCGGTTGCCCAGGCGTTTGTGGGCCTGGTAGATGATGCAGTCCTCCTCCTGGGTCCAGGAGGACTTCTTTACTTCAGGGTTCAGGTGGTTGTGCCAGCGCTCACGACATTGCTTTCCGATGCGTCCCTGCAGGTGCTTAGCGATCACCGACCAGCGCTTGGGGCCATATTTGTGCACCAGGTCGATCACCTACACACACAAACAAAGAAAGAAGACAGGGAATTGATAGTGACTTCTAACAATGCAATCCAGACAGGCATTCCTCTGGACCTCTAAAAATATCTATACTGTTTAATATTTAATCTATGACTGGAGGGATATAGGCCATTTATGAAACTCCACTACAGCCCCTTACTTCACAAACAGAACTGCCACATCATCATTGGCAACGTCGTAGAGAATGTCCAGAATGAAGAATTAGAACTCGGTGCCATAGCGCTTCTATCATGGAGCCAAACATGTGATGATATCTCTCAGCAGTCTCACACTAGCCAGCGCTATTATCTTCCTGTATATCTTACTTCTAGCATGTCCCTAAGGGCAAGCCAGAACAATCCTATCACTGGCATGTGTTGTGATTTGAAGCCTAGATGTTGGAGGAGCAAGACCCCAATCTTGACATTCCAGCAGGCAAGGCATCATGCAATTTTATTTAAGGAATGCATTGTTCACCTTCCAACTATGAGAGATATGAGCCTACAGCCTGGCTGAGGAGGGTCTCACGACCAGGGAGAGGCTGTTTAAGTTGTTTAAAAGTACGAGGTAGTGGGATGTTTGCAGTCAATGAAAACTACTGCAGGGGCTGCCGACGGGGACACAGCGCAGGAGAGGAACGTGTGTACTGTATGTTACTTTCAATGTTTCAGATTACAAGAGGAAGGTCTGTTATGTTTATACTGCAGCTTGTTTGTATTATCAATGACCTGCTCCAATAAAGCCCTCTACCTTCCTTTTCTATCTCTTCCCATCCTCCCTTCCCATTTCTTTCCCTCTACTCCCCCCTCACTCAGGCCAGGTTGGGGTAACTCCTATCTCCACTTACCTTCTGATCCTCCTCTTTTGTCCAGGGTCCTTTCACCAGCTCTGGGTTGAGCACTTTCTGCCAGCGGTGCTGACACTGGCCATCTGTCCTCCCCTGTGACAGACAGACACAAAGCAGAGCATGACACCTCAGTAACACACAACCCCCCCCCCATCCCACGAACACCATATGTTATTACAGTTATTCACACACACACTGGCTAATAACCCATTCCTTACACAACACCATGTGTTATTACAGTTATTCACACACACACTGGCTAATAACCCATTCCTTACACAACACCATGTGTTATTACAGTTATTCACACACACACTGGCTAATAACCCATTCCTTACACAACACCATGTGTTATTACAGTTATTCACACACACACTGGCTAATAACCCATTCCTTACGCAACACCAAGTGTTATTACAGTTATTCACACACACACTGGCTAATAACCCATTCCTTACGCAACACCATGTGTTATTACAGTTATTCACACACACACTGGCTAATAACCCATTCCTTACACAACACCATGTGTTATTACAGTTATTCACACACACACTGGCTAATAACCCATTCCTTACACAACACCATGTGTTATTACAGTTATTCACACACACACTGGCTAATAACCCATTCCTTACACAACACCATGTGTTATTACAGTTATTCACACACACTGGCTAATAACCCATTCCTTACACAACACCATGTGTTATTACAATTATTCACACACACACTGGCTAATAACCCATTCCTTACACAACACCATGTGTTATTACAGTTATTCACACACACACTGGCTAATAACCCATTCCTTACACAACACCATGTGTTATTACAGTTATTCACACACACACTGGCTAATAACCCATTCCTTACACAACACCATGTGTTATTACAGTTATTCACACACACACTGGCTAATAACCCATTCCTTACACAACACCATGTGTTATTACAGTTATTCACACACACACTGGCTAATAACCCATTCCTTACACAACACCATGTGTTATTACAGTTATTCACACACACACTGGCTAATAACCCATTCCTTACACAACACCATGTGTTATTACAGTTATTCACACACACACTGGCTAATAACCCATTCCTTACACAACACCATGTGTTATTACAGTTATTCACACACACACTGGCTAATAACCCATTCCTTACACAACACCATGTGTTATTACAGTTATTCACACACACACTGGCTAATAACCCATTCCTTACACAACACCATGTGTTATTACAGTTATTCACACACACACTGGCTAATAACCCATTCCTTACACAACACCATGTGTTATTACAGTTATTCACACACACACTGGCTAATAACCCATTCCTTACACAACACCATGTGTTATTACAGTTATTCACACACACACTGGCTAATAACCCATTCCTTACACAACACCATGTGTTATTACAGTTATTCACACACACACTGGCTAATAACCCATTCCTTACACAACACCATGTGTTATTACAGTTATTCACACACACACTGGCTAATAACCCATTCCTTACACAACACCATGTGTTATTACAGTTATTCACACACACACTGGCTAATAACCCATTCCTTACACAACACCATGTGTTATTACAGTTATTCACACACACACTGGCTAATAACCCATTCCTTACACAACACCATGTGTTATTACAGTTATTCACACACACACTGGCTAATAACCCATTCCTTACACAACACCATGTGTTATTACAGTTATTCACACACACACTGGCTAAAAACCCATTCCTTACACAACACCATGTGTTATTAGTTATTCACACACACTGGCTAATAACCCATTCCTTACACAACACCATGTGTTATTACAGTTATTCACACACACACTGGCTAATAACCCATTCCTTACACAACACCAAGTGTTATTACAGTTATTCACACACACACTGGCTAATAACCCATTCCTTACGCAACACCATGTGTTATTACAGTTATTCACACACACACTGGCTAATAACCCATTCCTTACACAACACCATGTGTTATTACAGTTATTCACACACACACTGGCTAATAACCCATTCCTTACACAACACCATGTGTTATTAGTTATTCACACACACTGGCTAATAACCCATTCCTTACACAACACCTGTGACCCGTCTTATCACCTTTCTTATCCAGATAACGTACTGAGTGTACAAAACATTAAGAACGCCTTCCTAATATTGAGTTGCATCCCCGCCATTTTCCCTCAGAACACCATTTTCTAACAGTGTGTCACAGTTGTACCACTTACTGGGAAATGATTAGCTACTAATTTCCAGGAGTCTGTTCCATGCTGCTCCACTAACTTCTTCAGCCTCTCATCCTGAAGAGAGAAAAATAGAGAGAGAAAAAGAGAGAAAAAGAGAGAAAGAGAAATGGAAAGAGAGAGAGAGAGAGAGAGAGAGAGAGGTGAGGAGCCAACTTTCCTGAGACACTCCCTGTATCTCTAGTACTTCAGAAAAGTAAACGCCCCATAGGGCTTCCTTCATATCATGATCAATTAAATGATAAACCAACAGTGTTGAACAATACAGCACACATTTACTAAATAAATCATATTCTATCTACTTTGACCCACCTCGTCACAAGACCATTTGACTTTGCACAGTATCTTCTTGTCTTTGCTCTTGTCCTTACCCTCAGGATCTGTGGAGTGTAGATCTTCATCGTCAGACTCACTGAAAAGGAGAAAGAGAGAGAGAGGTAGAGGAAAGAGACATAGAGGGGAGAGAGGGCAGATAACTGTTCAGAAAAACGACTGCATGAAACTAAGCTTACTCATATCACTTCATTATAATCAAATCATTACTCTTCACATTTCATTAAATCAACATAACTGACATAATTAAAACAGAAAAATACAAAAACAGGAATAGTACATTACTCATGCCACAACTGAGTCACATACAGCACCAACCCACCGATACCCCACTACAAATAACCGCCCAATTTAAAACTGAATCAGATGTCAATGGATTGAGCAGGCACAGAGTACTTCATAGTGAGGCAAGATTGGCAGTAGTCTCAATGAGTGGCAAGCAGCTGTAAACGGCACAGAGATTCATATTAAACAGGACATTCCTAACCATAATTAGAGTAGCCTAGCCTCCCATTCCCCGCTAGATCAGACATAATGATGCCTGGCTGTGGCGGTCTCTATGCCTAGGTTGAAAAAGGGTAAAAGCTATAATACAGCTGGTCCTTCTCTAATGTGAAACTGTGCTGTAATGCTAGACACAGCTTGTCCTTCTCTAATGTGAAACGGTGCTGTAATGCTGGACACAGCTTGTACTTCTCTAATGTGAAACGGTGCTGTAATGCTGGACACAGCTTGTACTTCTCTAATGTGGAACGGTGCTGTAATGCTGGACACAGCTTGTCCTTCTCTAATGTGAAACTGTGATGTAATGCTGGACACAGCTTGTCCTTCTCTAATGTGAAACTGTGCTGTAATGCTGGACACAGCTTGTACTTCTCTAATGTGAAACTGTGATGTAATGCTGGACACAGCTTGTCCTTCTCTAATGTGAAACTGTGCTGTAATGCTGGACACAGCTTGTCCTTCTCTAATGTGAAACTGTGCTGTAATGCTGGACACAGCTTGTACTTCTCTAATGTGGAACGGTGCTGTAATGCTGGACACAGCTTGTCCTTCTCTAATGTGAAACTGTGATGTAATGCTGGACACAGCTTGTCCTTCTCTAATGTGAAACTGTGATGTAATGCTGGACACAGCTTGTCCTTCTCTAATGTGAAACTGTGATGTAATGCTGGACACAGCTTGTCCTTCTCTAATGTGAAACTGTGATGTAATGCTGGACACAGCTTGTCCTTCTCTAATGTGAAACTGTGATGTAATGCTGGACACAGCTTGTCCTTCTCTAATGTGAAACTGTGATGTAATGCTGGACACAGCTTGTCCTTCTCTAATGTGAAACTGTGATGTAATGCTGGACACAGCTTGTCCTTCTCTAATGTGAAACTGTGATGTAATGCTGGACACAGCTTGTCCTTCTCTAATGTGAAACTGTGATGTAATGCTGGACACAGCTTGTCCTTCTCTAATGTGAAACTGTGATGTAATGCTGGACACAGCTTGTCCTTCTCTAATGTGAAACTGTGCTGTAATGCTGGACACAGCTTGTACTTCTCTAATGTGAAACGGTGCTGTAATGCTGGACACAGCTTGTACTTCTCTAATGTGGAACGGTGCTGTAATGCTGGACACAGCTTGTCCTTCTCTAATGTGAAACTGTGATGTAATGCTGGACACAGCTTGTCCTTCTCTAATGTGAAACTGTGATGTAATGCTGGACACAGCTTGTCCTTCTCTAATGTGAAACTGTGCTGTAATGCTGGACACAGCTTGTCCTTCTCTAATGTGAAACTGTGATGTAATGCTGGACACAGCTGGTCCTTCTCTAATATTAAACTGTGTCACCAGAGAGTAGTTGTGCAAACTTAAATCTGTCCATGGAAATGTCTTGTTGCTGGGCAACACTTCCTTCATGGCATCACATTGTTTATTAGATGTTCTACCGCTGGCACAAACAGGAAGGAAGCTGAGGACACCGGTTGCCCAGAGTAACCACAGAACAACCCTAAACTATAAGTTCACACTGACACTGTTCTAACTGATGAGAGCTACACCACAGCTGCCAACAGATGTACTGAGCTGTTGCCCTTGTTGTATTCCAGATACTGTCAAGTAAGAGTCTGATGTTAGGCAATACCACAGAAACATATGGGCCTAAATGTACTCTAATTGTACAGTAAGGTTAAGCTACCCTGGTAATTGATCAAGGTCAGCCACAGCCCCATACAATCTGGAGTCTGAAGGACAAGGACTGCATTCAGTAGCCTTTGTAACATTAACATGCCTGTGTAGCATTTGCCAGCAGCATACCACTCTGCATCCCATGTCTAGCTTGCTTCTAAAGCTAAGCAGTGTTGGTCCTGGCTAGTCCCTGGATGGGAGATCAGATGCTGCTGGAAGTGGTATTGGAGGGCCAGTAGGAGGCACCCTTTCCTCTGGTCTTGAAAAAAAAAGATTGGAAAGGTGATTGTTCTGTGTAGGGTGCTGTCTTTTGGATGGGACGTTAAACAGGTGTCCTGACTCTCTGAGGTCACTAAAGATCCCATGGCACTTATTGTAAGAGTAGGGGTGGTAACCCTGGTGTCCTGGATAAATTCCGAGTAGGGGTGTTAACCCTGGTGTCCTGGATAAATTCCCAATCTGGCCTTCATACCATCATGGCCACCTAATCATCACTAGTTTACATTTGGCTCATTCCTCTCCCTGATAACTATTCCCCAGGTTGTTGCTGTAAATGAGAATGTGTTCTCATTCAACTTACCTGGTAAAATAAAAATGGCTCTCTAATGTGCAAAATAAGCAATAATTTCTATATAATATTCAGCATGATGCAATCGTCCTGGTTGGGATGAACATTCGGGTGGATTTACAGCACTCCTTTTCTTCTAAAAGAAATGTCAAAGTACAAAGTTCCTAAATATGGCTGTTGTTTTGGCCTCTGAGAAACACTTGCACAAGCCAGCAGAGCACATGAACACACAAATATTGGAACACGCACACATACACACACTGTGGTGGGGAGAACAAGGCCTCCCACAGGTTTTCAGTACTGGCCTGTGATGAAAGGGCTTCTTCAGTGCTGACTGGGACATGCCAATAAAATGTCATCATAATTCCCTCACTACAGGAAAGAGAGAGGTAGAAGTGGCTGGGTAATTCTACATCAACAGGCTCTTTGTCCTATATAGGTGTGTGTGTGTGTAGCATAAAGGTATGTGTGTTCGTGTGTGTGGCATAAAGGTATGTGTGTGTGTGGCATATGTGTGTGTGTGTGTGTGTGTGTGTGTGTGTGTGTGTGTGTTAGGTCAGGGAGTGGCTAAACTAATAGGTCAGCCCTAACGGTCCAGGCTGAACTAAACAGGAGTTTCAAAACCAACCCGGGGGGATTGAAATGATTTCTTATATAAGAACTTGGCTAAGGTGCCTGAGCGAGCCTGCACTGTTTGAGGCTCACTTTCCCTCACACACTAGTTCTTCATTTGTAGTGGTCAGATTAGCTTAATCTCTGTCTAATACATATGTAACGAATGAACCTATGTAATGAATGTGTATGATGTTAGCGAAGGCACAAAAATATATTTTCTAAATCAAACTGAACCTAAACGTGTCATCCTCTTCATATGCTTTTTCAATCCCTCATTTAGCATGTGAATAAAATATAAAACTGCAATACTGTCTTTGTCAATGTGTTTCCACCCCGTTACTTCAATTTAAACTTCCATGTGAAATGTAAAGCAGAGGGAGAGGCGGAGGACCATCCTCCCCCACCCTGGCCCTCCCCTTTCACCCCCAGATGGGGCACACCGAAGGGGGTAGGGTCTAGGCGGGTAGGGGGTGGAGGGATACACACACGCGCCACTGAGCTGTTCATTCAGACAGAAATTACATAATTGTCATGTTTGTGTGTTTAAGGGCAGTGAGCAGGTTCCAATCAGCCGATAAACCAATAGTTCATTCAGCCATTCACAGGCTCAAACTCATGAATACTAATAACACACAGCTGCATCACTCTGGCCTTACCTCAAGAGGGAAAATATCTCCATAAATGAATACATTAGTGCTCTGTCTATTTAATAACCAAAGCATTAGCATTAATATATGTAATTAACTGAACATTCTGATTTGTGAAAACAATATATGCCTAGCCTACAGTAGTAGCCTGCTCTGTGTACCATTTTCTGGGACTCTCTGGGACTTTTTTGTCATTGGGGATTTCCCCATCATGTATCCACACAACAGGGTAGAATGGTGTACAAAACAATCACACTGTTGGATTTAGACTACAGCAACAAAAAGGTGCTTTTTCTAAATACATACACCTATATTAACTCCCTTTGTCCTAAAACAATAATGTTCATTCTAAAATAAGATGGCTGGGCTGGGCCATGATCCAATCTTATAAACAACAACAAAAATGTACCCTGAGATGAAAATAGCAAGCGCTCTACCTGTTCAATAATAGTCGTTCTCATGATACAAAGCCATGTTTTCTGTTCGGGGCTAGATGTCAATGAATGGATGTTGAATTGAGCCCCAAAATAGGCCACAATACCGACCAAAGCAGTTACATAACCCACACGACAACTCAAATCAAAAGTTTATTTTAATTTTATCAATGGTATCATTAGCAATTTAGGAAATAGCCTAGCTTACTACAAAATAAGCAACTGTATTAGTTATCAAGCTCGTGCCGCAGGCCTTGACAGGACATAATCAGTGAGACATTTTTTGTGCCACATGCATACTGACTGTTCTATAATCATGCACTTACATCCTGCCACATTCACATACATCCTGCCAAATAACGTATTAATTAAATTATACAATTATTTGAATGAACCTTTATAGGCATAACTAGGCTGTACTGTAGCCTACTGAATTTCACTATCCTAAAATGCTACAATGTGACTGAGAGCAGGTGTTCGTGATGTGTCAAAATCAACGTGACATCTGGCTTAATAAGATAATGCCATGCAAAGAGCAGGGGTTCAGAGTAAGTTTCCTTAATATAACAATTCTGTTGCAACGATCACTTTTGTATTATATCTGAAACAATCAAATGTAGCTAGTAAGTAGCCTAATGAATGGTAACTTTAGCAACAATGTATCACCCACCTGAGCGACTTTATTTCGGCCATATTGACAGCTGATCAACGCTTTTTAAAAATATCCTCTATTTGTAGTTGGGCTAAAATCCATATAAAAAGCGAATTAGGTGATCTCTATGGACAGTTTTCCATACCACCCGATGTCTATAATCTTCCAGGTTATTTTATGACAGTGAAAATAAAGTGCTACGTTTGCTGGCTAGCGCTTCACTTCCATGTCAAACTCGTTCTCGCTGTAGGAAATGTGTGCAATCGTATATTTTAAAAAACGAGTCTGCTTATCTTTTGCATGTCACCACGATGCATGTAATGTCATAATCCGATCGAACAGGATGTGAACATATTTATCTAGCTGTAAACCGCCTTGAAGCCTCAACACTATTCTCCCTCTCACTGTTTACTGCACTTCTATTTTGTTGTTTCGCAGTCTGATTTTTGTCCATCCCGCCGAATCTCGCGTCCAGCCTCCTTCTAGAAGAGTCTTTCAATCTGCGCAGGCGGCCTCGCACCCGATTGGTCAGAATCGGGGGAGCGCTCCAAAAAGCGCGTGTTGCGTTGAGCGCAAATGAACCTGATAATATTAATACGACAATATTGTCATCACATAGGAGTCATTGTGTCATTGCAATCATCCGGAGGATGGTGAAAAAATATATTGTTTTATATTTTTTGTCCGTTGATTCTACAATCCTCACACAATGTTGTTGTCAAAACGAGGCGATTATGGACGTTTTTATAACAAAACAGTTTAACAATAACAACAAAACAGTATTCCTTCTGTAGTACTATTAACAGATCCTGGCACACAGAGTACTTACTGTATGTATGACATCATCCGTGGAATGACAGCTCTATTTCAAACGACGTTCTGCTGCCCCCTTGTGTACAACTACTTTGACGTTACATAATTTGAGTACGGTAAACCTACATGAACAATGCATTCGGAAAGTATTCGGGCCCCTTCACCCTTTGCACATTTTGTTACGTTAGTCTTATACTAAAATATTTTTTTCCTTCGTCAATCTCAATACTCCATAAAGACAAAGTGAAAACAGGTTTTGAAACTTTTGCACATTTATTTTAAAAAATTAAAAACAGAAATAACTTATTTACATAAAGTATTCAGACCTTTTGCTATGATACTCAAAATTGAGTTCAGGTGCATCCTGTTTCCATTGATCATTCTTGAGATGTTTCTACAACTTGATTGGAGTCCAACTATTCAATTGATTGGACATGATCTGTAAAAGCACACACCTGTCTATAGAAGCTCCCACAGTTGACATTGTCTGTCAAAGCAAAAACAAAGCCATGAGTTGAAAGGAATTGTCTGTTGAGATCGGAGACAGGATTGTGTCGAGGCACAGCTCTGGGGAAGGGTACCAAAACATTCTGAAGCATTGAAGGTCCCCAAGGACACAGTGGCCTCAATCATTCTTAAATGGAAGAACTTGGGAACCACCAAGACTCTTCCTAGAGCTGGTCACCCAGCCAAACTGAACAATCGGGGGAGAAGGGCCTTGGTCATGGAGATGACTAAGAACCCGATTTTCACTCTGACAGAGCTCCAGAGTTCCTTTGTGGAGATGGGAGAACCTTCCAGAATGACAACCATCTATGCAGCACTCCACCAATCAGGCCTTTATGGTAGAGTGGCCAGACGGAAGCCACTCCTCAGTAAAAGACACATGACAGCCCGCTTGGAGTCTCAGACCAGGAGAAACAAGATTCTCTGGTTTGATGAAACCTAGATTGAACTCTTTGGCCTGAATGTCAAGCGTCATGTCTGGAGGAAACCAGGCACTGCTCATCACCAGGCCAATACCACCCCTACGGTGGAGAGTGGTGGTAGCATCATGCAGTGGGGATGTTTTTCAGTGGCAGGGACTGGGAGACTAGTTAGGCTGGAAAGATGAATGGAGCAAAGTACAGAGATCCTTGACGAAAACTTGCTCCAGAGCACTCAAGACCTTAGACTGGGCAAAGGTTCACCTT
Organism: Oncorhynchus keta; assembly: GCF_023373465.1. Classification (NCBI taxonomy): domain Eukaryota; kingdom Metazoa; phylum Chordata; class Actinopteri; order Salmoniformes; family Salmonidae; genus Oncorhynchus; species Oncorhynchus keta. The sequence continues at coordinate 68,249,137 of NC_068448.1, forward strand.
CCAACAGGATAACGACCCTAAGCACACAGCCAAGACAACGCAGGCGTGGCTTCGGTACAAGTCTCTGAATGTCCATAAGTAGCCCAGTCAGAGCCTGGACTTGAACCCGAATCGAACATCTCAGGAGAGACATGAAAATAGCTGTGCAGTGATGCTCCCCATCGAACCTGACAGAGCTGCAGAGAAAAATGGGAGAAACTTTCCAAATACAGGTGTGCCAAGCTTGTGGTATCATACCCAAGAAGACTCAATGCTGTAATCGCTGCCAAAGGTGCTTCAACAAAGTTCTGAGTAAAGGCTCTGAATACTTATGTGAATGTGATATTTCAGTGCTTAATTTTTAATACATTTGCCAAAATGTCTAAACCTGCTTTGCCATTATGGGGTATTGTGATGTCATTATGGGGTATTGTGATGTCATTATGGGGTATTGTGATGTCATTATGGGGTATTGTGATGTCATTATGGGGTATTGTGATGTCATTATGGGGTATTGTGATGTCATTATGGGGTATTGTGTGTGAATTGATGAGTGGAGAATTGTTTTAACCCATTTTAGAATAAGGCTGTAAAATAACAATGTGGAAAAAGTGAAGTGGTCTGAATACTTCCCGAAGTCACTGTATGTTGGATCCAGTTTTAAAGTGGAAATACCAATTTCTTAAGCCCTGTGTTTAACTAGCTAATTCATTACAATACACATGCCTACTTTGGGTGAGCTTTATCTCAATAGATATCCACCCATAGGCTTAAATACAAAGGCCACTATTATAGCCATGGGAAGAGCCAGTCAGTATGACTGTAGTTACATGGAAAAAAGTGTGGTGTGTTTCATTATGAACATTCCTTCATAAAGTGATGATAAGAAGGTTAGTTTTATCTACTGGTACCGGTTGAGGACATATCTGACAGATGAGTCAATATTTCCTGAAGAGGGAGGCAGGGCCAAGTATAGTTCCTTGGCAGACTGTAATGCTGACCTCAAGGTACCGCTGCAGCTTGCAGGACTGCTCACTTCCTGTCACCAAGCCTCCTGTCAGGGAGAGGTCAACCTTCACAGTTATGATATAAGCACCGCCAAGCATGTAGAGACAATTTCAAGAATAGAAGGGACACCTGCTAGATAGGACTTGGACATCCATGTGCTCTAACTATCAAATAAAATAATTACATAATATAAATAACACAACAGACTAGACCATAATATATTTATAATACAATACAATTGAGTAGAATAGAACAAAAGTTACAAGATAGCCATTAAAGATGACGCTCTACATACATGCAGTGAGTGGGCTGTTGATCTTGTGTCAACGACACAGTCATTTCACATGGAACAACGTGGTTTAGGTTGTGGCCTTGCCCACGTTCCACCGCTAGGGGGGGTACTGTTTGCTAATGTTTCCACCTAAATATTTTCATCCTCTTGAAGTGTGGTCCCGTGACTAATTTCATTTGAATTTGAGCACAAACCTCTAGATGTTTCCTGTTTCGAGCTACCCCTCCACTGAAGCTCGGAGTGGATGGTAGAAAGTACACGCTTTACCGTTGAGTACGTTTCCCATAGTTGAGGCAAACTCACTGGATTTTGTCCTCGTTTTTTACCGACACATTAATTTGCCTTCAGCGCGACACGTCATTGGAGTTAGTTGGAGGTATGTTTACACGTATACTTTTCTGAAATGTTGTAGTACAAGATGTCTATGCAACTCGCCGAATATCATTGCCTCATCTACAGCCCTAAAGCTGTTAAATGGTGTCATTACGTAACTTTTTATTCAGTTAGAAATATATGTTCAGTAACAGCAGGACCTGGTTTCCCAAAAGCATCGTAAGGCTAAATTCTTGAGATACCTTTGAGAAACCGAGCCCAGCGCTCTCTCTTTACCAAACGTTTTTCAACTAACAAACACTTTTTTTTTAAAGTCCTGGGTGTATTCATTACACACACATGTGATCTTAACGGACTTTCCTAGTTAATTTAAAGGTTCAATAAAAAATTACGCCGATTCTGTTGCAAAAAGTTTTTTTAAACGAAAGTAAACGGAGAGGGACGGAACAAACTCTGCAATTGTTTGGACTAATAATTATACCCCTTTTCTTTCCTGTCTGTTCATGGAACACCCAGATGTCTTCAATGTGAAAACATCTGTGTGTAACGTTACTTTTCCACTTGTAATTTCACTTCAATGCAGTGTTCCCTGTTGAGATTGAGAATTCACTCTTGTTATGATGGGACTGTATGTAGGCTAAAATGTAACAACTAGTAAATCTAAATGTCATTGTATTCAACATTCTGGCCTGTAAGGAACGTTAACACGATGACTTGTATATTACAGACTTGTATATTACAGACTGGTTAGTCAGACTGGTTAGTCAGACTGGTTAGGCTAGTCTCACACCTCCCTTTTTTTAGAGAGAAACCTTTCATTATCAATTCCTCCCTGGGAGAGAATGTTTGTCTATTTTAGATTAGTGTCTCGTTGCTAATTTCTAGCCCATAGGTTAACGGTAGTCGGCGTTTTAGAAATAATCCATACTGTTGCGTAACAAATAGTCTCGATATCTCACCAATTAAACAACATGTAGGTCTGTCTGTAAAAAAATACTATTGTGCCATGGCCATCCTTTCATAAAAGCAGAGAAGAGGACACCCCTGGTTAGGTAGGCTATGTCCCCCAATGTCTACACAACTTACTGATTGGGTTCATGCCACGCCTGCTTGCTCTTTCACTTCTGTTTATCAAGAGTTTCCTGACCTCTCGGTCTAACCGCTGACAAGATACGGTGTACTGCTGAGACTCCTACAAATGATGCCATTCAGATTGTTCAACATCCTCAGAGGATGTCCAGAACGCAAGGATGTGTGTGTCTGTCTGAACAAACCTGGAAGAGGAGGGTTATTTCTGATAGCAATACATTTGAGCTTGTCAGCACAAGTTAATTCAAGCCCAGTGTTGTAACAAAGCGCACAACATCTGGCAATCAGTGAATGTGTTTTAGTTGTAGAATGTGAGGATTCATTTTCTTTTTGATGTATTTATTTAGTGACCTAAATCCCCTGAACACAAACTTGGGCTAAAGTCTGATTTCCCCCGATGTGATCATGTGTATCACTGTAATATGGGTTTGAGGTTGCGGATTCATCAAGAATATTAATCAAGAATATTCTGCATTTCAAATGAAGGAGTATGCTATAGATTAGACTGCGGGTAGTTTTTTTTCTCTTTTGAACAAAAGTATTTCTGGTATGTTAAAAAGTGGATTCTGCCTGGTGACCTGCAGTCATTTTGCCAGGCTTGCATAGATGTGAATTTGAATTGAGTTTGGAACTGACGATCCCTGCACTTGTGCATTTTACATTTACATTTACATTTTAAGTCATTTAGCAGATTTTAACAGGCTTTCTCCCTTGATGTCGTTACTACTACGTGAGTTGAATTAGATCTCTCGACTCGGGACATTCAGTACAGCACAGTTAAACTAACTCTACCAGCGTGTTATAGCCTACACCGAGCACACAATGCCAGGGCCTGAAAGAAATGACTTAACATGCTAGCTGACCTCACTCGGAAACAAAGGCACAGTCACAGCGTCGCGCCACCAAACAAAGAGCTTTGTTTCTAACAAGATAACAGACATGACGCAATCAGCATGTAAACGTTAACAAATCTGAACACGAATAAGGTCTTCAAGATGACTTCCATATAGGCTACTACGACCTTTGTAGAGAGTGGTCTCTATAATTGCCCTCTTCCTGTCTTGGTGGTCCCACTGGGCAGCTTCCTAAAGGTCTCTTACCAGCCTGTGCACCTTCCACTGACTCTTTGAAGTTTATCTATAAATACCTCCAGTCCTCCACACTCTGACAGGAGCCAGGGAGAATGTCACAGACCCAGCGTGTGTGTGGGCAGCGAGAGGGACGGTGTGTGTGTGTGTGTGTGGTGAAAGAGAGGGTGGGTTGGGCGCGATGGAGTGTGTGTGTGTGTGGGAGGGTAGGTGTGTGTGTGGGAGGGTAGGTGTGTATGAGGGTGTTTTTTTTTTTTGGGGGGTTGGGGCGAGGGGGATGGAGGGTTTGTATGTATGGGTGGGGGGCATGAGGGATGGCTGGTTTATGTGTGGGGTGGGTGAATTTGGTGACGTGGGGTGAGAGTGGGTGTGGGAAGGGAGGGTGTGTGTGGGGTGAGAGGAGGGTGGGTGTGTGGTGAGAGGGAGGGTGGGGGGATGTTTTTGGGGAGGGAGGGTGTGGGGTGAGAGGGTGTGTGGGGAGTGGGTAAGAGGGGGAGTAGGGAAGAGGGTGGGTGTGAGTGGGGCGGGAGGGTGGGGGCGAGAGAGTGGGTGTGTGAAGGGAGGGTGTGTGGCGTGAGATGAGGGTGGTGGGAGAGGGTGGGTGTTTTTGGGGGGTGGGAGGGGGTGTGTGGGGAGGAGGGTGGGGCGAGAGGGTGTGTGGGGAGGGAATAAGAGGGGAGAAGGAGGTCATGCAGCTCTGGGTCTGCCTATTGGGGGAGAGAGGGTGGGGTAGGAAGGGATTGTAGGCATGTGGGGAAGAGGAGAGGTGGAGATGAGATGAAGTGAGGTGGTGGATAATAGTGAGGGAAAGAATTGAACAGGTCATAGTGGCTGTATAGGCCAAGTAACAAGTGAGAAACTGAATGGGAGTGTAACAGGGTAGCCTAATGTCTGTCTGCCCAGGATGAGATGAGCCTGCTGTTGATGTTGCTGCTCACTGACCCCAGTGTAGTTTCTTCTCTGCCACGCTAGCAGCTAGAACCACCAGCTCCCTCCAACTGCTGAGGATCCATTTGACAGTGCTTTGCAATCAGCTCCAGACAGGATCAACGTGTGGGGGCTAAGCTTGGGGTTTATTCAGGTGGTTGAAACATTAAGAGGGTTGTAAGGTAGAAATGTGACATGATAGAGCAGGTATGCTCATTCTCTTATATGGAATTTAGAGCAGTATCCCTTCTCTAGATTAAATTTATATCTATAGTCTAATCACTCTCATCTCTTGTACACAGCAGTGAACCAGGATGGGGATGGTCCAGTTGTCAATGTGAGCTCTGTCCAGGACCGGACGCTGTGTAGGAGTGCTGAGGGGCTTGACCTGTTGACCCTTAAACCTCTGAACTCTGACCGCTCCAGCTCAGGATGGAGGAGCAGTCCAGCTGCCCCAATGTCAGCATTCCCTGCTACCCCAATGTCAGCATTCCCTGCTACCCCAATGTCAGCATTCCCTGCTACCCCAATGTCAGCATTCCCTGCTACCCCAATGTCAGCATTCCCTGCTACAATGAGCAGAGGGACAAGAGGAAGCGCTACACTGTAAGTAATGAGTTTAGTACACTCCCAGTCGGAATTAGATAAAATGTTGCGGCCCGCCCGCCTTGGGGGGGAAAATAACCCCTGGTTACCTTGGTTTCACAGCAAAAACTTGAACTTTTCAAACACATTTTTTTTTTTGTCTCATTGTTTTAGTCAATTACAAAACTTAATTTAAGAAAAGTACAAAATGCCTAAAGATTACTTTTCAACATTGCCTCCTCCCGAGCTTTCTCATTACTTAGAAAAATGTAAGAGAGGGACCTACCAAATGCCCCTTTTCAAGATGGCACTAGCAGTCATGTGAGTGCTAGCAAGCTACCAACTGGAATATTAAGCTAGCCAGATCACAGCTCAGGTCAGAGGTCAAGCCCCTCAGATGAAGCAGATGCTAAACTACAGGACTGTTTTGCTAGCACAGACTGGAATATGTTCTGGGATTTTTCTGATGGCATTGAGGAGTACACCACATCAGTCACTGGCTTTATCAATAAGTGCATCAAGGACCTCGTCCCCACAGTGACTGTACGTACATACCCCAACCAGAAGCCATGGATTACAGGCAACATTCGCACTGAGCTAAAGGGTAGATCTGCCGCTTTCAAGGAGCGGGACTCTAACCCGGAAGCTTACAAGAAATCCCACTATGCCCTCCTGACGAACCATCAAGCAAGAAAAGCGTCAATATAGGACTAAGATCGAATCGTACTACACCGGCTCCGAAGCTTGTTGGATGTGGCAGGGCTTGTAAACTATTACAGACTACAAAGGGAAGCATAGTCGAGAGCTGCCCAGTGACACGAGCCTACCAGACAAGCAAAATTACTTCTATGCTCGCTTCGAGGCAATTAACACTGAAACATGCATGAGAGCATCAGCTGTTCCAGACGACTGTGTGATCACGCCCTCCGCAGCTGATATCAGTAAGACCTTTAAACAGGTCAATATTCACAAGGCCACTGGGATAGATGGATTACCAGGATGTGTACTCCGAGCATGCGCTGACCAACTGGCAAGTGTCTTCACTGACATTTTCAACCTCTCCCTGAGTCTGTAATACCAACATGTTTCAAGCATAGTGCCCAAGAACACTAAGGTAACCTGCCTAAATGACTACCAACCCGTAGCACTCACGTCTGTAGCCATGAAATGCTTTGAAAGGCTGGTCATGGATCACATCAACACCATTATCCCAGAAACCCTAGACCCACTCTAATTTGGATACAGATCCACAGATGATTCAATATCTATTGCTATTGCACTCCACACTGCCCTTTCCCACCTGGACAAAAGGAACAACTATGTGAGAATGCTATTCATTGACTACAGCTCAGCGTTCAACACCATAGTGCCCTCAAAGCTCATCACAAAGCTAAGGACCCTGGGACTAAACACCTCCCTCTGCAACTGGATCCTGGACTTCCTGATGTGCCGCCCCCAGGTGGTAACGGTAGGTATTAACACATCAGCCACGCTAATCCTCAACACGGGCCCCTCAGGGGTGCATGCTCAGTCCCTTCCTGTACTCCCTTTTCACTCATGACTGCACAGCCAAGCACAACTCCAACACCATCAAGTTTGCTGATGACACAACAGTGGTAGGCCTCATCACTGACAATGATGAGACAGCCTAGAGGGAGGAGGTCAAGAGACCTGACCGTGTGGTGCCAGGATAACAACCTCTCCCTCAATGTGATCAAGACAAAGGAGATGATTGGACTACAGGAAAAGGAGGACCGAGCACGCCCCCATTCTCATCAACGGGGCTGTAGTGAAGCAGGTTGAGAGCTTCAAGTTCCTTGGCGTCCACATCACCAACAAACTAACATGGTCCAAGCACACCAAGACCATTGTGTTAAGGGCAAAACATATTCCCCCTCAGGAGACTGAAAAGATTTGGCATGGGTCCTCAGATCCTCAAAAGGTTCTACAGCTGCACCATTGAGAGCATCCTAACAGGTATGGCAACTGCTCGGTCTTCGACCGCAAGGCTCTGCAGAGGGTAGTGCATATGGCCCAGTACATCACCGGGGCCAAGCTTCCTGCCATCCAGGACCTCTATACCAGGCGGTGTCAGAGGAAGGCCCTAAAAATTGTCCGACTCCAGCCACCCTACTCATAGGCTGTTCTCTTTGCTTTCGCACGACAAGCGGTACCGGTGCACCAAGTCTTGGTCAACGAGGCTTCTAAACAGCTTCTACCCCCAAGCCAGAAGACTCATGAACAGCTAATCAAATGGCTACCCAGACTATTTGCACCCCCCGCTGCTACTCTCTGTTATCATCTACTTTAATAACTCTACCTGCATGTACATAATTACCTCAGCACCAGTGCCCCGCACATGAACTAACCATTTAAGTTGTTTTCTTAACTGCATTGTTGGTTAAGAACTTTTAAGTAAGCATTTCACTTTAAGGTCTACACCTGTTGGTTTTGGTGCATGTGACAAATACAATTTGATTTGATCAACACTAACAGACTATACAGCTACAATAGTGAGGAGTTACAAATGGACTACACTAAACAAGTGAAATGTCTGTGGAAAACATAGCTATGTGTTGCCTACTTGAACACTGTATCCCCACAATTTTCTACTCCCACACCGGGGCGGCAGGATAGCCAAGTGGTTAGAGCGTTGGACTAGTAACTGGAAGGTTGCAAGTTCAAACCCCAGAGCTGACAAGGTACAAGTCTGTCGTTCTGCCCCGAACAGGCAGTTAACCCACTGTTCCTAGGCCGTCATTGAAAATAAGAATTTGTTCTCAACCTAGTTAAATAAAAGTAAAATAAATAAACACCGAATATCCTGAAGCCACAGGGTTCTTCTCGCAGGCTTCATTTCCCTACGTGGGAGCTTTGTGAACCTTAGTTTGGGATTTCTGACCTGGTTACATGGCAATTTTTCTGCATTTGTTTTGTTATTTCTGTATAGAAAAAATATTTGATCCCCTGCTGATTTTGTACGTTTGCCCACTGACAAAGAAATTATCACTTTTAATGGTGGTTTATTTGAACAGTGAGAGACAGAATAACAACAACAAAATCCAGAAAAACACATGTCAAAAAGTTTATACATTTATTTGCATTTTAATGAGGGAAATAAGTATTTGACCCCCTCTCAATCAGAAAGATTTCTGGCTCCCAGGTGTCTTTTATACAGGTAACGAGCTGAGATTAGTAGCACACTCTTAAAGGGAGTGCTCCTAATCTCAGTTTGTTACCTGTATAAAATACACCTTTCCACAGAAGCAATCAAGCAATGTTGTTGCTCCGGTGTTTTAAGAGGGACAAACCGTAATATTGCTGCTTTTTTTTTTCTCAGTTTTTCAACCGAACGTGTGGAGTATGCGAGGTACAAACTTTTGCTTCGCCTAGCCAAGTTCTGCTAGGAGCAAGACGAACCTAGTATGGGGATGCTTTTATAGTGTTGTGGCAACAGCTGTTCAACAGGCTGTATTGCAGACTGCAGTATTACAGTATCTATAGAAAGTAGGGCATCATGTCTTTTGTCTAGATTTATACTAAAATGTGTTTTCCCCCCCACATTTGTCCAGGTTTACAAAGTGATGGTCAATGTAGGAAGATATGAGTGGTTTGTCTTCAGGCGATACGCAGAGTTTGACAAGCTCTACAACACAGTAAGTCAAATTATTTATTTTTTTATTCCCTCCCCGGAGGACAAATATATATTTTATAGCTTCTGCTACATGGAAGTGTTCCTGTGTAACAAATACGTGTTGTAATAAGACTGCAGGCTTCCTTTTCATCAGAGATCAGCTGACTATATAATAATAATAATATAATAATATATGCCATTTAGCAGACGCTTTTATCCAAAGCGACTTACAGTCATGTGTGCATACATTCTACGTATGGGTGGTCCCGGGAATCGAACCCACTACCCTGGCGTTACAAGCGCCATGCTCTACCAACTGAGCTACAGAAGGACCACGAAGGACCACCAGAAGGACTAAACTGGGCCAAGCTCGGTTTTTATCAAAACAGAATCCCTTATCAGATGTTTTAACATTGAAGGTCTTAGCTCTTTTTTTTATTTTATTTTTTTGACTTGAGGTGAAACCTGCGGAGTTGATGTTGTAAGACGTGTTAATGACGTTTCACACACGTTATATTACTCACTATATTTAGACACTATTACTGTGGATTTGTGTATAGTTGACATTTCGAAAATCAGGTAATTCAACTCTCATGGTTGGGGTAGAGATGGAGAGTAATTTTGGTCCCCATGACATGCCTATCCTCATCTTTGATATAATCTGATTTGTCTGTCTTTTTTTTGTGCAGTTGAGGAAACAGTTTCCATCTTTGAACTTGAAAATCCCACCCAAGAGAATATTTGGGGACAACTTTGACCCAGGTGACATTGATTAATCTGACATTGTCTGGTAAAAGTACCTGTAACTGCACTCAATGTTTTTAGTAGATCAGTAATCAATACATGCCCCTCTGTTCTCCTCTGTACTTCAGCCCAGTATTTTTTTTTATTTTAAATGTTTAACAAATTAGATCATGTACACATGACAAACTGGATTATGGATAATATGAAACTAAACCAGAACAACTAAGTGATTTTGTGTCGAACTTGTCTTTCATTTGTGAATACAGGGTCAATATTAAATATACTATTTATAACATTTTCCATTTTCTTTTAGAGTTTATCAAGCAAAGAAGAACAGGTTTACATGAGTTCATTCAAAGACTGGTCTCACATCCTCAGCTCAGAAACCAGTAAGTATTGTACAACTGACTTTACGGTAAATTAATAATAAAACGACCTGATTTATTGCACTGTACTCTGATGGTTTGACAAATCAATCTGTATCCAAGGTCAGTTTAGCGTTTTCTTCCCTAATGGGTATGGTTAGGATCTGGGGATGATCGGCTGATCCTAGGTCTGTGACAAAGGGAGGATCTAACCCCGTTTTATGGCAGTATCTTCTAACCCAGTGATGTTTAACATGGAGTCTGAAAGCAGCGCTTTTCTAACAGCTGTGGCTTTGTGTGTGTCTGTCAGACCCCTAACATGTGACCTCTCTCTCGCCAACGATCTGACAGGCCTGATGTCAGAGCATTCCTGCAGATGGACAAATCTCAAAACTTCTCAGACCCATCAGAAGACGAAGATGACAAGGTAGGCGATGACAGGACAGTATGATGTCTGAGGGAAGGAGATATGACTCTTTCAAAGATTGAGCGGTCATGTCTTTCAAATGAAGAAATGTTGACCAACATCTCTGCTCTGATACAGCACGAATGAATACTTGAAGTATTCTGTGTTGGATATTGTATTTTCAATGTGGGATCATTGATTCCATTATACAACCGTAATAATGCAGCAGATTTGTATATTGCATTATCAGCATTGTCATTCTGTACATTATGTGTAGTTCAAACCCCTTGAGACTTCTGGCAGAATAAAGGTTTAGATCCTATGGTCTCACTTTTAACCTGCGTTAAACCTGTGTTTTTAACAGATTCTCTGTTTTACAGAACTGCTCTACCTCCAGAAATATTAACCTGGGACCGTCTGGAAATCCACAGTAGGTTATAGTCTCACATTAAATTGAGGCCTGCAGATATTTCTGTTTTACCTGTGAAAATGTGTGTGCTTTCTGGATGTCTTTTTCCTCCAAGTAACCTTTGCAGGCCTTGTCATAGCCATTCATTTGTTCTAAAAATATATTTCTAGATACTTTTGTTTGCCAACCTTTTTTTGTTTTCCACATTTCAGTGCAAAGCCCACAGACTTTGACTTTCTCAAAGTCATTGGAAAGGGGAGCTTTGGAAAGGTATGTGATTATGTATAATACAGTGCATTACGCAGGGTTGCAAAAAAATATTATTTCAAAAAATAATATTTCAATAAATACCCTGCTTTTCCAGATATCCTGGTTGGATGATTCTGGTATTCCTGCTCATTTCCTCCTGATTCCGGAATTCTCCAAACAGGATTTCAGGAAAACCAGGGATTTTATTGAAAGTTTTGCAACTCTAATATTACAGCCGTTATAATGTCTTGGTCATTCTTGTCAAACTCATTCCACAGAGGGCCGAGTATCTGAGGGTTTTCGCTCCTCCCTTGGACTTGTTTAATGAATTAAGGTCACTAATTAGTAAGGAACTCTCCTCACCTGGTTGTCTAGGTCTTAATTGAAAGGAAAAACCAAAAACCTGCAGACACTAAGCCCTTCGTGGAATGAGTTTGACACCTCTGGTCTTGGTCTTGAAGTAGGTCATTCAAAAGAGAATCACAGCAACACAAACAATGAATACTGAAACGATCAGGTATTTAGTTTGGTCTTTCCAGTGTGGTAACGAAAAGGTTTACTACTTTGTCTATTATTAGATAGCCTTTCTATTTGAGAAGTGATCGTCTTACAGTTCTGGATTTCCACTGCCTCATTGTTTGTACCGTATTGTCCCCGCTATGGTAACTGGGGGGGTTTAACAGCGAGTCCACCATGCTGTCTCTTCTCGCCCGCGTGAAGGTTCTCCTTGCTAAACGGAAACTGGACGGAAAGTATTACGCAATCAAGGTCCTGCAGAAAAGGGTCATCCTCAACAGGAGAGAGGTAATTTATTCCAGAGTATTACTGAATTGGACATGTTTCTTATTCTGTTTCTCGATGTTGGGTATGTTATTTGTACGTTCACCCCAATAGTAAAAATGTTTCCAACAGCAAAAACACATCATGGCGGAGCGCAATGTGCTACTGAAGAACATGAAACACCCTTTCCTGGTTGGCTTGCATTATTCCTTCCAGACCACTGACCAGTTGTACTTCGTCTTGGATTTTGTCAACGGGGGAGAAGTGAGTAGTTTCACTGTTATTCATAATAGACACACTGTTGAGTCACTGAGGTCAAAGCACAGGAAACCTGATAAAAAGCCCTGGGATATGAGCCCTGACCTGAGGGCAAGGACCCCTTATAAACGTTGGGGCTGGTTCCACAGACTCAGATTAAATAGAATTTACATTGAAAGTTTATAGACAGTTCATACACTATCCAAACATAATCTGTTGCGATCCACTCCCAAACCACCATTTGAGAAGCACTGGTTTAAGCTATACTCGTTTTAAGCTATACTTGTTTTAGCTATATAGTAGGTGTTTATAAACTCATACATTTTGAAGCTCAACGCCTCCTTTTCAAAAAAAGGAACTGTGCAGTTGGTGAGAGCTGAATTTCCACATTTGAATAAATGCCTCCTGACCACTAGTGCAGTGTTGGCCAATTTAACTCTTGTAAAAATATTTATTTGCATTTTTATACATACCATTCTGGGACTGTCAAAAAGAGCAAAAACCAAGAGTGGTTCAGACAATATGGAAGGTTTTTAATGTTTCTCTAACATTGGTATAATGGCAAGTCTGTAAAAATATTTTGACTGTATTGAAATACTACAGATATCTTTACAAAAAGCTACAGAGGCCTATGGATATTCCAGATCTGAAGGCTATGTGCCTTAGCTAACGTCTCTGATTACCGTTGTCATCAGTATGTGCTTTAGCTGGGGGGAACTATGCTAGATATCTCCTCCTAAATCACAGAATCTGGGAACTGGCAGTGCAGGTAAGCTACACATGGTGTTTTTCCAGGGAGCTGAGGCTAATCTCGTAGCTCATGTCATGTTGATGCTAGAATTCAGGCACTCAGTTAATCCCCTCAACGTGCGGCTTGAGACAATTGTAATAGTGCTGTGGAATTTGCAGACGGGGCAGGAACTTTGACCCATGGCTGTGTGTCATGACTCTGCTACAATTGTTAGCAACCTGGGCTAAATATTGTGGAAATACAGTGCCCTCCACTAATATTTCCACCCATTGGTAAATATTAGCAAAATGTACTGTTAAAAAAACATCTTTGTTTATCCTCTTGATCTTTCATTTTAAATAATCTAACCTTTTAATTAAAGTAAAATAATTCAAAGAAAAAAATTAATTCTTATCATATTTTTCTCAAAGGTGTGTCACAATTATTGGCACCTGTTCATTCAATACTTTGTGCCAAGATAACCGCTCTGTGTCTTCTCCTGTAATGAGGTTGGAAAACACATGGCAAGGGATCTTTCCTCCACACAGAATCTCTTCAGATTCCGAGGTCCACGATTTCTGTGGGGTTTAGGTCGGGACTGGGATGGCTACGGTAATACCTTGATTCTGTGGTCTGTGAACAGTTTTTGTATTGATTTTGAGGTGTGCTTTGGATCATTGTCCTGCTGGAAGATACAACCACGGCCCAGTTGAATCTTCCTAGCAGAGGCAGGTTTTGATTTAATATCTGCTGGTACTTGATGGAGTCCATGATACCATGTATCCTAACAAGTTGTCCAGGGCCTTTGGAAGAAAAACAGCCCCACAACATCAAAGATCCACCACCATACTTCACAGTGAGGATGAGGTGCTTTTCTGCATGGCTATCTTTCTGGCTACACCATGTTTGTTTCCAAAAAGCTCTATTTTGGTCTCATCTGAACATAGAACCCGGTCCCATTGAAAGTTCCAGTAACGTTTGGCAAACTGTAGGCTTGAGTTTGTTGTTTGATGACAGCAAAGGCTTTTTTATGGCAACCATCCCAAACAACTTGAGGTTATGTAGGTGGTCATTTCTAGGGGTGCCAATAATTGTGGCACACGTTTGGGAGGAAAATATTGTTTTCATGTATTTCTTTCAATCATTTTAAGGTTTGATTTTTGAATGAAAGACCAAGAGGATAATTTGAATTTGTAATTAAAAAAAAATGTTAACCTTTATTTAACTAGGCAAGTCAGTTAAGAACAAAGTTTTATTTACAATGACGGCCTACCGGGGAACAGTGGGTTAACTGCCTTGCTCAGGGGCAGATTGACAGATTTTTACCTTGTCAGCTCGGGGATTCGATCCAGCAACATTTTGGTTACTGGCCCAATGCTCTAACCACAGCAAAGACATTTTTTTTCACAGCCTGTTTTGCTCATATTTACTAAGGCGCCAAAATGAGTGGTGGGAACTGTATCCCGTCATGCTCCTATTAGTTCACCATGTCCTTTGGAACTGTATCCCGTCATGCTCCTATTAGTTCACCATGTCCTTTGGAACTGTATCCCGTCATGCAACTATTAGTTCACCATGTCCTTTGGAACTGTATCCCGTCATGCTCCTATTAGTTCACCATGTCCTTTGGAAGTGTATCCCGGCATGCTCCTATTAGTTCACCATGTCCTTTGGAACTGTATCCCGTCATGCTCCTATTAGTTCACCATGTCCTTTGGAACTGTATCCCGTCATGCTCCTATTAGTTCACCATGTCCTTTGGAACTGTATCCCGTCATGCTCCTATTAGTTCACCATGTCCTTTGGAACTGTATCCCGTCATGCTCCTATTAGTTCACCATGTCCTTTGGAACTGTATCCCGTCATGCTCCTATTAGTTCACCATGTCCTTTGGAACTGTATCCCGTCATGCTCCTATTAGTTCACCATGTCCTTTGGAACTGTATCCCGTCATGCTCCTATTAGTTCACCATGTCCTTTGGAGCTGTATCCCGTCATGCTTCTATTAGTTCACCATGTCCTTTGGAACTGTATCCCGTCATGCTCCTATTAGTTCACCATGTCCTTTGGAGCTGTATCCCGTCATGCTTCTATTAGTTCACCATGTCCTTTGGAACTGTATCCCGTCATGCTCCTATTAGTTCACCATGTCCTTTGGAACTGTATCCCGGCATGCTCCTATTAGTTCATGTCCTTTGGAACTGTGTCACGGCATGCTGCAATTAGTTCACCATGTCCTTTGGAACTGTGTCACAGCATGCTCCAATTAGTTCACCATGTCCTTTGGAACTGTGTCACGGCATGCTCCTATTAGTTCACCATGTCCTTTGGAGCTGTGTCACGGCATGCTCCTATTAGTTCACCATGTCCTTTGGAGCTGTGTCACGGCATGCTCCTATTAGTTCACCATGTCCTTTGGAGCTGTGTCACGGCATGCTCCTATTAGTTCACCATGTCCTTTGGAGCTGTGTCACGGCATGCTCCTATTAGTTCACCATGTCCTTTGGAGCTGTGTCACGGCATGCTTCTATTAGTTCACCATGTCCTTTGGAGCTGTGTCACGGCATGCTCCTATTAGTTCACCATGTCCTTTGGAACTGTGTCACGGCATGCTCCTATTAGTTCACAATGTCCTTTGGAACTGTGTCACGGCATGCTCCTATTAGTTCACCATGTCCTCTATGATTCCAGCTCTTCTTCCATCTTCAAAAAGAACAGACCTTTCCGGAACCCAGAGCCAAGTTCTACATCGCAGAAATCGCAAGCGCACTGGGCTATCTGCATTCTCTTAATATAGTTTACAGGTACGTGGGTTGTTTGTGCGTATGTAACAATGTTTGTGGGCTTTCACTCAACAGGCTAACAGACCCAGGTTCAAATCCAGTTTGTGTTACAAAGGCCCAGTTGTCATTGCTCTGGTACACCAGCTGGCTGCTGGAGTTTTGTAGTAGCTATCCTGAATGAGCAGTGCATGCAACACACCCTTTTCAATTATTGGGAAAAGTCCCATTTCTAATGGCATCTTATGGGAAATTCCTGGATCTTCGTGATCATTGAAGTGTTCCTATTTAAAGCCGTCCACTGTAGTAATTTTCATTAAGTCAAATGTCACGGTTGCACGTGTATAGTCATACATTAATTGACATGTGAGGGCAATTTTCCCTTAACAAGTACCTCAAGCCATCCACTCTGCCTGTGGTTTCAGTTTAGTGTAATGCTGGTTCTGTTAATCATGTACATTGTAATCAACTGGATCATGTCTGGATGCATATCACTAGGACTAAATAACCCCTCTTTTCATGATTTGATTGTTTTGATACCCTCTTGCTGTTCAATTGGCCACTTTCCCAGAAGTAGTGAGACAATAGCCATTGTAATCCATTAAGCACAATTCTATTATCCAATAACAGTGACTTTGGATAATGAATGTTCATGAGATGTATTTTTTTCACAGGGATTTGAAGCCAGAAAATATCCTTCTCGACTCTGAAGTAAGTGTGACATCCTAACTCGGTTTGCGGTGCGTAAGTAGTCCGTTCTGTAGTAGCTTAGGGCTGTGTTCATTACAACCTGCACTAGCAAAACTTATGCAGGCTGTTTGTTTACAAACAGCTGTTCACAAACAAATGTTTCTTGAAACTGGAAGCATCCTCCCATGGCTGTAGTCTACCTTGTATTTTTACATTACCCCAAATAATTCTGCAATTCAATTTAACCTTAGTTAAAAGTTGTACTTTAGTAAAGCCCTTACTAAGTGTTTACTACAAGTCAGTGGAACAAATTATGAGATGTGAATTTGAATGTACCAAACAAACCAATCCAAGCATCTGTGGTGAAAACAAGCATCTGTGGTGAAAATAAGCATCTGTGGTGAAAACAAGCATCTGTGGTGAAAACAAGCATCTGTGGTGAAGCCTAATCCTTCACCAGATGACATCTGTCACGAACGGCAATTTCACTTTCAGTTTAAGTAGAGAATGCTTGTGATTTGATTGTTTTACTCGTTCCTGACCGGCCTTATTGAGAAAGTGAGGAAATTTGTAAGTGGTCTACTCTGTCCAAAATTCCACAATGACAATAGATTATTTAGTACTGACTGAGGATAATGGGCCATCTGTGTGGCGAACAGTGTCTAAAATGTTCCCTGTCTCCCCTTCTTTAAAGGGACATATAGTTTTGACTGACTTCGGGTTGTGCAAGGAAGGCATTTCCCAAGCCGAGACGACGAGCACATTTTGTGGGACACCCGAGGTAACATTAAGCGTTTAGTACGGTCGATTTAATGCCACGTGTTCTTTTTGCTGCTGTGTGGTTCACATGACATGTCACAATTTAGTGTCAAGTCACTACTAATTATTAACAAAGGAAATTGTACATAATGAAAATGAAGAGGGAGGCATGAAAGTGGTTAGTAACTTGACATGCCTGTCTCCATTTTAAGTGCCATATACAGTAGTATGTATAGAATGGGCTTGAGTAATGTTTTCCAGGTCAGTGTATGTAATAAGAACCTTTTCATCTCTAGAGTAGGGTTGCAAAGCTACCAGTAATTTACCAAAGTTACCTGACTCTATGGCAATCTATAGTAACTCGGGTAATATATACTTGAATAACGTTTTTTTAAATAATGTATTTATACTGTATTCATTTTCTATATTGGTGTCCATATTGTCAATGGGTTTCTTGTAGATAAACTATATGGTTCCAGAGAAAACAGCCTAATAAAGAAAAAGCATCTAATCAATGAATGCATCATTTTTTTATTCACTCTGCAAATCTTTAAACTATTGACTTTTTTCACAACTGCCACCAGTTTTACGCCAAAACATTTACAACCGACATGTTAAATACATGAATAAATATGAAGGATATTTAATTCAGGAACTCTGGTGAAATCCTTTTTTATGCACCTATTTAACATGTCTGTTGTAAATGTTTTGGTCTAAATCTGGTGGCAGTTGTGAATAAAGTAAATAAAATGAATACAGTATATATGAATACATTTAAGTTATTAAAGTATATATTACCTGGCCTCCTGAGTGGCGCAGTGGTCTAATGCACTGCATCACAGTGCTTGAGACGTCACTACAGACCCGAGGTCGATATCAGTCAGCCGCGACCGGGAGACCCATGAGGCGGCGCATAATTGGCCCAGCATTATCTGAGTTAGGGGAGGGTTTGGCTGGTCTGGGATGTCCTTGTTCCATCGCGCTCTAGTGACTCCTTGTGGCGGGCCGGGTGCATGCACGCTGACTTTGGTGGCCAGTTGTACGGTGTTTCCTCCGAAACAATTGGTGAAACGGACTTCCGGGTTAAGTGAGCAGTGTGTCAAGAAGCTGTGCAAGGTTGTGTTTCGGCTCTTGACCTTCGCCTCTCCCGAGTAGCAACGATGGGACAAGACTGTAACTACCAATTGGCTATCACGACAATTGGGGGGTAAAAAGTACAAAAAATAAAGTATATATTACCTGAGTTACTATAGATTGAAATCCTTTACCAGCTGACTCATCTAGACACATCTCTCATGAATGGCAGTGTCATTTTCAGTTTGTTAAGTAGAGAATGCTTGTGATTTGATTATTTTACTCGTTCCTGACCGGCCTTATTGAGAAAGTGAGGAAATTTGTAAGTGGTCTACTCTGTCCAAAATTCCACAATGACGATAGATTATTTAGTACTGACTGGGGATAATGGGCCATCTGTGTGGCGAACAGTGTTCAAAATGTTATTAAACACTGGTATCCACTAAGTTGATGGTTTATATTTAAGATAATTTGTCATTCTGTTTTATTTGAAAATCTTATTTGATTATTTTATATATCTTACATGTGATAAGGGCCCTTCCTTTGCAACCCTAGTCTAGACCACTGTTCTGGATTGAGACTGAATAGGCCAGTTAATGCTAATGTGTGTAACTCTGTCCTCTCCCCAGTACCTAGCTCCAGAGGTCCTGAGGAAACAACCATATGACAACACAGTGGACTGGTGGTGTCTGGGGTCAGTGCTCTATGAAATGCTCTTTGGCCTGGTGAGTTACTGTTGTAGACAATGAAAACCGGAACAACATTTACTGTCCGTGCACCCTTGACATGCTGCCTGATCACACGCTGCCCTTACGCTAATACAGCTGTCTCCCCTCTGTTCCACAGCCGCCGTTCTACAGCAGAGACACCCATGAGATGTATGACAACATCCTTCACAAGCCCCTGATGATGCGTCCCGGAGCGTCAAACACGGCCTGGTCCCTCCTGCAGGCTCTACTGGAGAAGGATGGCACACACAGACTGGGCTCCAGAGATGATTTTGTGAGTGGTCAGCATCAGTCTCACAACTGTGACTAGTGTATTGCCATAGCTGATGGCATCTGACTCCCTCTGGTGGAGAAATATTGTCATGACAAGGAGTTTCTCAATAGCTGCAGTGTTCATTTCTCGTGGGCAGATGGATTGCATTACACCACTTATCAGTATGAAGTAAATAACATTTGCCTTGGTCATTCTAGAACCTAAACATGAATTATATTCTATATATTTTTCAGAATGAGATCAAAGCGCACTACTTCTTCTCACAGATCAACTGGGATGACCTGGAACAGAGGAAGGTTCGACCTCCATTCACTCCCAATGTGGTAAATGTTCTCAGGATTATATCTGATTCTGATCACACAGATACACACAGATATGTAAGACACCAGACCACAGGCATGAATGAACTGAATGTTGTTTCTTTCCCCCTATTTTGCAGAATTCTCCTCATGACATCACAAACTTTGATCCAGAATTCACAGGCGAGACTGTTACGAACTCTGTGTGCTATACTGAAGATTCCATAGTCAACGCCATCGTGATGGAGGCTGACGATGCCTTCCTAGGTTTCTCCTATGCACCACCCTCAGATGACTCCTTTCTATGAAAGACTCTCTGTGAGTCCCTGCCCCAGAGTTCTGTGAAATTGCCTTAACTCTGTGTTCTTCCATCATGTCCTGTTGATCCACAGGGTATGCAGGCTTTTGTTCCAACCCAGTAGAGCTTGTCAATTAGTTGAATCCTGTGTGTTAGTGCTGGGCTGGAAGGAAGGCCTGCCCACCCTGCTGGTCTCCAGGATCAGGACTGAAGAACAGTGCCTTAACCTGTCCAGATTCTTTTGAATAAAAGGGAACTCATACTGGATGAACCTGTAAAGCGAGCAGAAGTTGTGATCAGACAGCACTTATGAATATGGTTTGGGCTGCAGTGTGTCAAGAAATCTTTATTTTTACCTAATTATATTTATATAACAATATATTTTTAAGAAATGTAGGCCATCTTTCTTGACGCGTATTGTTTGTTGGCTTATGTTGATCCACAAAAAAGTGGTGTCAATGTTGGTCCTTTTGGTTTGAAGAAAAGATAAACATTCAGTGTCTTCTCAGGATGGGATGGGTAAAACTAATCCCCCAAATAAAATCCAAGTTTAGAACTAGAATCTTTCATTAAAACAATATCAAGGCATTGTGCTCTCTCCACTTCTCTCTACAAAGCTACGGGATGGTGCTGGAGAAATGTAACCGATTTCAAATTCATAGACCGCTATGGATACAAGGACTGACCATCCATGATATCAAATGTATAGTTTTGAGGCTATACAGTGTTTTTTACATTTACATTGTTTACAAACTTATTTTGGGTTCTAATGGGTACAACAGGTGAACTAAGCTCATGAGGCATTCGTGAGTTGTATTCTTCAATAATCAATGGGTATATACATTGAGTGGACAAAGCATGAGGAACATCTGCTCTTTTCATTACAAACTGACCAGGTGAATCAAGTTGAAAGCTATGATCTCTTGAGGTCACTTGTTAAAATCCACTTCAATCAGTGTAGAGGAAGGGGAGGCGACAGGTTAAATGATTTTTGGGCCTCGAGACAATTGAGACATGGATTGTGTGCCATTCAGAGGGTGAATTGGCAAGACAACATATTTAAGTGCCTTTGAACGGGGTATGGTAGTAGGTGCCAGGCGGACCGGTTTGAGTGTGTCAAGAACTACAACGCTACTGGGTTTTTCACGCTCAACTGTTTTCCGTGTGTATCAAGAATGGTCCACCACCCAAAGGACATCCAGACAACTTTACATGACTGTGGGAAGTGTTGGAGTCAACCTGGGCCAGCATCCCTGTGGAACACTTGACACCTTGATGAATTGAAGCTGTTCTGAGGGGAGAAGGTGGTGCAAATCAGTATTAGGAAGGTGTTCTTAATGTTTTGTACACAGTGTATATACCCATTGATTATTGAAGAATATAACTCACAAATGCCTCATGAGCTTAGTTCACCTGTTGTACCCGTTAGAACCCAAAATAAGTATGGAGCAACTAAGGATTCTAGCTTTAAAAGTGTAAGTGAGGAATGAAACAACTTCCTCAGTCATTTCTGTTCCACTTTAAAAACATACTGTGGCCTTTAATGAAATGACAGTGAACATATTATATTGTCTCAGAAGAACAGCTGAAAGGAATTGTGTTTTGTCTCTTCTCTCTTTAAAAGATGGCTTATGGTTCATTTTTTTTCTCAATGGGGGAATACTTGAGAGGTCACTGAATAGAGTCTTGTGTTGACAAAGGTCATTTCAGTTCATATTTTGATGAAGTTCATAGACTTTTTCTGTGATGGCTCCATCCATGACTTTACTTTGCAAACAGATGCTGAGCCATCTGATAGCTAGAAAGCAATGTTGGTTGCTTGCCTGTCTGTATTATAGCTTACATCTCTTAATCTTGCTTTAATATTACTCAAATCCTCAACCACCATCATTTTGGGTTTTCACACAATTTCTAGGTATTGAGTGTGGTCAAGTCCTCATAGTTCAATATAATGCTTTAGATGAGAAATCCTGTACACAAAGTAAGTATGAAACAACTATGTAGTGTGTTTTAGGATGTACAGTGTATTCGGAAAGTATTCAGACGCCTTGACTTTTTCCACATTTTGTTACGTTACAGCCTTATTCTAAAATTGATTAAATAAAAAATACCCCATAATAGCAAAGTGAAAAGTTTTTTTCTTTTTGACATTTTTGCAAATGTATTAAAAAGAAATAAACAGAAGTATTCTGGCCCTTTGCAATGAGACTCAAAATTGAGCATAGGTGCATCCTGTTTCCATTCATCATCCTTGAGCTGTTTCTACATTGGAGTCCACTTGTGGTAAATTCAATTTTTTGGACATGATTTGGAAAGGCACACACCTGTCTATATAAGGTCCCACAGTTTACAGCGCTTGTCAGTAGAAACCAAGCCGTGATGTTAAAGGAATTGTCCATAGAGCTCTGAGACGGTTGTATCGAGGCACAGATCTGGGGAAGGCTACCAAAACATGTCTGCAGCATTGAAGGTCCCCAAGAACACTGGCCTCCATCATTCTGAGCAATCAGGGGAGAAGGGCCTTGGTCAGGGAGGTGACCAAGAACCCGATGTTCACTCTGAAAGAGTTTAGAATAAGGCTGTAATGTAACGGAATGTGGAAAAAGTCAATGGGTCTGAATACTTTCTGAATGCACTGTATATAGAGATGGGTGACTTGGCTGGTTGTCTTGTCTGTACTCTACAGACGCGCGCAGTTCTTCTGTTCAGGTGGCCGGCGGCTGCGACTGTCAGGTGCAGGTCCCGTGCAGGTCACGTGCACGGGACCTGCACGTGACCTGAACAGAAGAACTGTTCAGGTCTCTGTGGCTGAAATCTGTAGGTAACTAGCTTAGCTAGTTTGTCAGTAACAGAAAATTGAAAATGTTTTCCTATTGAAAGAGTCCGTTTTGTCTTTAGACATTAGTGGAGCTCTTCAACTTGCTGAAAACTGCAAACCATTCAACGGAAGTTTAGTGGTAGGCTAGCCATCGAGAGCTTTCAATGAGCTGTCAGTGTAGCTACTGGGATTGCGTCATGTGGTCCAGAGGGGGTAACCTAGGCAACCCTGTATCCACGGGAATGTGGTGACGTGAGAAGCAGACCTTCATAGATGACAGGAAGCTCTTATGATAAATAACTGATGGTTATATCTGTCCAATTTGATTTAGCTATATATTATAAAGTCAACTAATATCACCCAAATTCATATTCCCTTCAGATCCCTAGCAGAGTGAGGCTGTGTATCTGTTCTGTATCGGTGTGAACCCTTCTGACCTAATGGAACTGGATCCTAGATTGGGTGACTGTGCTCTGTGACCCCTCAAAGCTACGGCACTATTTCAGTCAGTAAGTCCAACACATCTCCCATTACCCTATTCAAATCTTGAATTTGGAACATAACCAAATTGACGTTTTGTGTCACTCCCCATGAGATTTGTTGTCTCTCCCTCGTAGAGAAAATACACACAAAGTCAGGCGAATGTGATCCTGAAGTTTACACACCTCCCTCCGTTCCCTGAGGACACCCTGGATCTCTTGAGTTTCCCCGTGGTTCCATGTGCTGGGAGGTGAGAATGACGCCACTAATTGGCTCTGTCCCTGAATGATCTCTGATGAAGTAGCCTCACATGCCGTGCTTACATGTAGCTGTTGTTTAAATACAATACGGTTTTGAAACCGACAAGCATCTGGTAGAGCTTATCCATGTCAAAGCACTGGATGTCCTGAAAGTCCATCCTCCCAGGCCCTCAGGTACCAGTCTGCCACCCTGTTTCTCAGAGGTAGGTTCACATTCTGGTAAATGTATCATAATGGTAATTTTGCCCAAACATTTTGTAATGTACACGTACAGCCCAGTACATCACTGGGGCCAAGCTTCCTGCCATCCAGGACCTATATACGAGGCGGTGTAAAAGGAAAGCCCCAATGTTGACATTGACCCCCCCCCCCTTGTTTTTACACTGCTGCTACTCGCTGTTTATCTATGCAGTCACTTTACCCTTACCTACATGTACAAATGACCTTGACTAACCTGTACCTCTGCACATTGACTTGGTACCGGTACCCCCTGTATATAGCATCTTTATTGTTCTACTTTTCTGTTGACACTTTCGTTTATTTATTAAATATTTTCTTAACTCCATCATTGGTTAAGGTCTTGTAAGTAAGCATTTCACTGTAAAGTCTATACCTTTTTGTATTTGGCGCATGTGACAAATAACATTTGATTTGTATTACAAGTCATGATTTTCTTTTCAATAGATGTGACTTCGATTATCTCCTTAGAAAAGGTTACTAAGACATTTATGAATATTCTCTTCCTTTTTGAAAACACACAATTTTGGAGCCCAACCCCAGTGGGGGAAGTGGTGAAAATAAACAGACGTTTGAGTAGCCAGCCATGCAGTAGTGCCCCTGGGTGAGATATTAGGTGTTCCTGTCCTCTCCAATAACATTGTCCAGGCATTACCCCTGAGAGCAGTGATTCTCAGTGCCAGTATTTGCATATTCTGTTGACATAGTCTTCTGGAAGAATTTAACACAACGAGTTCACGTTACTAAACATATGTGTTAATAAGTGTAAGAAACCGCCATTATTTGAGTCGCACGATGCACACAGTGAGATCTTTGTTCTGAGGGCCTCGTTCCTGTGTTGTTCTTAGCAGAAGTGTAGGTACCTTGCATGTTCCTCAAATAATCAGGTGACAGCAAGACAACCCCCCCCTGAGTGTTATGGTTCCCTTGTAAACGGAACATGCCTGAACACACTGGAATCAGAATCCACGGTAGTGAATGACAGAAAACAGAAGGGCACCGAGCATCACCATCGTCAAAGCGGCATGCGCTTCAAATTAGAAAGCAACTTTTTTTCTTGCATCTACACATAGCAATGCTTGTTCGCATTTTGTTTGATTTGGCCTTTAGGTTGATGACGTACAGCTTGGGCCTGGCTGGCCATGGGGTGAGACGTATGCCTCGCTGTCTCGGGGTGAGCACGGAGCAGGCACGTCCAACATCCATGCTGCAAGGACACGATGTCAGGTGCTGAGCCCTGCTTACTTTGTAGCCTGGGAGCCAGTCTTATTCAACTCTAGCTGATGTCTTGTCAAAACAATGAAGAAACATTATGGCCCCACCTGTGATACACAACGTGTAGAGTGGATGCTGACAAACATGTCCTTTCCCATCCAGTTTCAGCACCCTGGCAGTCCACAGCCCCCTCAAACAAGACCCCCAGGACTGACAGTGTAGTGCTGGGAACAGCGGTAGGTCATGGTTGGCTTTCATTGTGGTGTTCATTAATGTTCAATTTACATTATGATTTCAAATGTATTGGACTACATCACTTGATAAATGTGCCCCCAATGAGTGTCCTTATTGTGTTGTCTGATGTGGTGATTCTGCAACAATGCCATTCCATGTGAGCAATTTGAAGCCTTTTATCATATCACACATTGTCTTTGCCAGTGTGGAGTTCTACTGACAATGTATTCTGGACTGCAGAAGTATCAAATCTCTGAGCCAACTGTGTATTTAGGCGTGTGCTTTATGTAGGGAAAACAGGAAGGGAAGACTATTTACTCTTTCCAGAGGAAGCAGTTAATTGCTCCCACAGGCTGCCGCCCAAACAAACCCAGCCCGAGAAGAGACGCGGGGGGGGCTGCCCAGTTCTGGTCCAGGAAGGCTACTATTCTCTTCTGAAGCACCCTTTATTAGCTACCAGCCATGTTGACCATTGTGTAGGACATGCACCCAGTCCCTGCCTAGCTGGCCTGGTGATCCAGTGTCGGGAAAATACATATACACACTATTAGATGGCCCCAAAATGCTGTGACGGACCATATTTGGATTTCTTTGGTAGTGCTGGGGGGCATGGTGCTCTCCTTCCCACAGCTCTTGGCCTACACAGGTGATCCAGACATATGAGCCTTGTAGCAGAGAAGATCCATGGGTACCAATGTGGTAGCAGGTGTTCTCGTGTAACAGTTGGGCAGGGACTGTTAATGGGACAATTCGGAGTACAATGCATTTCTCATCCCTGGATTGAGGTAGGTTTTCCAAGCCATATGTCGCACCAGCACCGCAGTGTCTTAATCTGACCCTAGTGCAGCTGTAAACAAGACTTATAGTTTGGGAAATCTTTTCAGTGTTGTCAGATTGTGAAAAGTAATAATGTACCCCATTTCATCAGGAGCACAACTATGATTTGAAAGCCCGTTCCCACTATTCGTTATTGTGCATTGACCGTTGATTTCACAGTAAATTCTGCTTTTCTTTTTTAATTGTGACATCTTCAGGCAAACAAAGTCAATATCAGCAAGATATAACTGCCACATGTCACAATAGTCATTTGGGCTCCCAAGTGGTGCAGCGGTCTGAGGCACTGCATGTGCAAGAGGCGTCACTATAGTCCCTGGTTTGAATACAGGCCGCATCACATCCAGCTGTGATTAGGAGTCCCATATGGCAGCACACAATTGTAGTCTGGGTTTGCAAATAATTGGTTCTTAACCGACTTGCCCAGTTAAAACAATTCTCTTGCTGTCTGAGGAGCAAGTTATTGGATAGAGCACCATGTGAGAAAACATGGTAGGACACCCAGGACCGTTGCCATGGTATTTGTAGCAGTTTAATGTTCAAATCACTACCTTCACGCAGCCTGGATAACTGACAGCACGAGAACAAACCCCTCCAGGACTGCACCATTGGTAGTTGTAGCAGTCCAATTGATCCCGAGGGTTTATCTGAGGATCATTTCTACAGGGGCCCTCTAGTATTTGCTTTAGTCTGTGTAGCGAAGAAATCCTGATAGTTGGTCTTAGGGACTGCTCCCTCTACCCACGGGCCTCAGCGCTCATTAGCTCAGTGTTTCCCTGTGACCTAGAAGCACTCCACAGGAGAGAACTGACCCAGGAACAGCTCTATCAGAGCATCCTACACTTTAGTCGACACCTACATCACCGAGTAGGACCAGGACAGCTAGGTAAACTTCCATTACGTATGGTTCAGTGCTAAGATTAGGGTTTATTCTGGGTAACAAGTAGCTTACAATAGAATTTCAAGGTAAAATTGTATTTAGTCCTTATACAATATTTCAATGAAGCCAGAAGAACACAATGTACTGTAAAAGTTTATTAACATGTATCAATGAACAGGGCAGAATAAAAATCAGGGCAAAAAAATCATTAGACTTTATTTAGACATGGTCGCATACCAGTTTCTTAATTGATAATCAACTGTAATTAAGACTAATGCCTAGATAAATTAAAAGAGACTTGCTGGCAACAACTACTTTAACATTCTACAATAGTTTATAGTGCTGGTAATTCAGATTAATGGCTTTTCAGGAGGGTAAATCAGCAGAAGCGTGTCAGAAAAGGGATCACAATTCCAGTAAAATGGCTGAACAGTTCAAAGTGGACACCTGAAACCAGGAAGGAACTCACCATAAGACACTCATCCACTGCAGGTCCAACAAACCTACAAAGAAAAATAAAACAAGTCTCAGCAAACCTCATTTTTAGTCAGGGATGGCAGGTTCAGCTATTAAATGATCATGCTGGTGGTTCAGTTAGTCACAGTCTCAACACCCCAATTTAGTCAGATGGGTAAACGGCAAAAATGATAACTCATCACAACTCCAGTAGCAGAACAGACCCAAGGAAAACAGTTTCTTGGCTATGTTTAGCCCTCAGACAAACTCACCACAGGGTTGAGATATAGATCTTCATACCCCACATACTGGACCATCAATCTAGGATCGAAGAACAGTCTATTAGCATATCATTTGATTGTAGTTAGGCAAAATATTCAGGAGATTATACTGATAGTTCAGTCCATCACATTGTCAGCACCCCAATTAAGTCTGATGGGTAAACGGCAAAATGTAGAACTCATCACAACTCCAGTTGCATGCACTTTCGCCAAAAGACGTACACATCAGGTTTGGCCCTCAGGAGGAAACTCACCACAGGGCAAGATTTACTTCTTCAGAGTCTCCAGTCCACATGCGAGCCAATCAAATCTAGGATAGAACATGTTCAAATGAATATCTTTTGATAGATGTAATGTAAAATATGTCAGAATACACTGGTAGTTCAGTTAGTCACATTCTCAGCACCCCAATTAAGTCTGATGGGTAAACGGCAAAATGTAGAACTCATCACAACTCCAGTTGCATGCACTTTCGCCAAAAGACGTACACATCAGGTTTGGCCCTCAGGAGGAAACTCACCACAGGGCAAGATTTACTTCTTCAGAGTCTCCAGTCCACATGCGAGCCAATCAAATCTAGGATAGAACATGTTCAAATGAATATCTTTTGATAGATGTAATGTAAAATATGTCAGAATACACTGGTAGTTCAGTTAGTCACATTCTCAGCACCCCAATTAAGTCTGATGGGTAAACGGCAAAATGTAGAACTCATCACAACTCCAGTTGCATGCACTTTCGCCAAAAGACGTACACATCAGGTTTGGCCCTCAGGAGGAAACTCACCACAGGGCAAGATTTACTTCTTCAGAGTCTCCAGTCCACATGCGAGCCAATCAAATCTAGGATAGAACATGTTCAAATGAATATCTTTTGATAGATGTAATGTAAAATATGTCAGAATACACTGGTAGTTCAGTTAGTCACATTCTCAGCACCCCAATTAAGTCTGATGGGTAAACGGCAAAAATGATAACTCATCACAACTCCAGTATCAACATTATCCAAAGGGAAAACAGATTTCAAACAGCCAACTCAATTGGGCTAGTTGTATAATGTCAGTGGAGAAAAGGTATAGGCCAAGGGTCAGCAACAGGCAGCACCCCAAAATGCACAGCACAAATTGCTGAGAATTCAGCTAAAAATGCATTAAATTTAGGAAATCTGAGTCTCCCCACATATACAAATATGATCCATGTCTCAATGTATACCTTTTTTTTTTTCTTCAAATGTGTGCTTCATTTTCAATTTGTAGTACACAAAATTATAATTATGTTCCTGCCCTCCCCCGGCACAATAAATAGGCCCGCGGCAGAGTACAGTTGCCTGCCCCTAAGTTAGGCCTAACTCACCAAAAGACTAGACGATCCTCCTACAGCAGGGGTGTCAAAGTCAAATGGACGGAGGGCCAAATAAAAAATTTAGCTACAAGCCGAGGGCCGGACTGTTCGAATGTTCATTGAAAATTTTTTAAATGACGCATATAGTCTAGTGAACCTAATTGAACCTACTGAAAACCTAACAAATATATTCCAATATGATCAGATAAATAAAGCAATATTTTCTTATGGCTCTGTCAGTAATCTTTAATTGTCAACAGACACAAAAGACAAATTTCCTTTATATAAAAATCCCCATAACATGAACATTAAATGAAAGAAACCGGTATTCAAGGCACCATCAGTAGCCTATATTTTCTATTTTAGCAAAAGTGGGCTAAATTTACTTCAAAGAAAAAAACAATAATAGCAATTTTCTATCATCCACTCAACTGAAATATTTTTAAAATATAATTGGATTGAAATACAATAAAATAAAGTGCAAAAATCTATTAATCAAAAACAACACTTTGTTTAAGGAGAAGTAACATGCAGTGAAAACAAATATTAAACTTTAACTTTTAAACTTGAACTGAGTAAAAACTCTAAATATGTGATTGCACAGTAATGTTCACTTGTTTGAGGTTGAGGGTGATACTTGGTGGTGTCCCATCTTTTCCACAAGTTCATCAATGTTCGGGGTAAGGCTCTGAGCTGAGGAAATCCTCAGAATTGAGTGGAGGTGTTCAGCAGTAAGTCGACTTCTGTGTGATGTTTTGTTCAAGTTCATCAAAGAAAACAGTTGTTCACACAGGTATGTGCTGCCAAACATAGACAACGTTTGAGCAGCCTGGATGCGCAGCTGGGGCATTGTGTCGGGAGGAAACGGGCGAACTCCGCAGCACCCACTGCCGCATATTTTGCCCTCAGTGCATCATTGCATTGGAGGTCAATCAACTCCATTTGGAGGTTTGGTGGTGAGCTTTCCACGTCAACAGCAAATGGGTTACCGAGCAGTTCCAACCTGCTTTTTGTGCTTCAAAGTCAGCAAATCGGCGTCGAAAGTCAGCGGCAAGCATACCTATTTTATCAGCCAACTGTGCGCTCGGGAACACACTGGTAGAGAGCTTCTCTTTCATGGTCTGGCAGCTGGGAAAGTGGCTCAAATTTTCTTTCCGCATCTGCGTCTCCCACAGAGTCAGTTTGGTTTTAAATGCCTTCACTGTACTGTACATATCAGAGATGACACGATCCCGACCCTGCAGCTGCAAGTTCATTGCATTCAGATGACTCGTAATGTCACACAGAAAAGCCATTTCACACAGAAACATTTCGTCTCGGAGTTGTGTTGTGTCTTTCCCTTTGCTGTCCAAGAACAGACAAATCTCCTCACGAAGCTCGAAACATCTTTGAAGCACCTTTCCCTGGCTTAGCCATCGCACCTCTGTGTGATAAGGCAAATCACCATGCTCCGTTTCTAACTCCGTCAGAAATGCCTTGAACTGGCGGTGATTCAAACCTTTGGCTCTGATAAAGTTAACTGTGCGCGTGATGATGCTCATTACATGCTCCATTTTCAAGGCTTTACCGCACAACGCTTCCTGGTGTATGATACAATGATAAGCTGTCAGCTCACCTGTCGCGTTTTCCTCTTGCATCTTTTCCCGTATCTTCGCCACCAGTCCGCTCCTGTGTCCACACATCGCAGGTGCTCCGTCGGTTGTCAAACCCACGAGTTTTTCCCAAGGCAGCTCCATCTCATTTACACATCTTGACACCTCTTCATACAAATCATGCCCCGTAGTTGTGCCATGCATAGGACGTAAAGCCAAAAACTCCTCTGTCACGCTTAGGCTGGAGTCCACTCCGCGGATGAAAATTGACAACTGGGCAATGTCAGAAATGTCGGTGCTCTCATCCACAGCCAAGGAATATGCAATGAAATCTTTTCCCTTTTTCACAAGCTGCTCTTTTAGATTGATGGACAACTGGTCTACTCTCTCGGCAATGGTGTTTCTGCTCAGACTCACATTTAAAAAGAGTTGCCTTTTTTCTGGGCAAACTTCGTCACAAACTTTAATCATGCAGTTTTTGATGAAATCCCCCTCCGTAAATGGCCGGGCTGATTTAGCGATCTCTTCTGCCAAAATAAAACTGGCCTTGACAGCAGCCTGGCCTTGTGATTTGGCTTTTTGAACAGAGCCTGTCGAGATTTGAGGCCTCGTTTTAATTCCTCTGCCTTTTGTAGCCTTTGTTCCATGTCCGTGAACAAATACTCCGACTCCCACCTTGTTTGAAACCCCCGGTTCTCAGTGTCCACCTTCCGTTTTGCCATTTTTGATGGGTATCTGAAAGTTAATTTTACTGTGATGCTGACAACTGCTGTGCCAATAAATATTGAAATGAAGCAGCCTACTGCTCGGTGCGTCACCGTTGCATTGTGGGAAATGTAGTATTGGTGCGTGTAAAAGATCTGCGGGCTGCCGGCTTGCTGCGGGCCGGTTCTAATAATAAATCAAGACCATCCCAGGGGCCGTAAAAAACCTTCTCGCGGGCCGGATGTGGCCCGCGGGCCTTGACTCTGACATATGTGTCCTACAGCATCTCCAGCACCCTGCCAGTCCATCAAGTCTGTGGGAGAAAAACAAATTGTTATCCTGATGATCATTGGTCTCCAATTGAGAGATTGTTTGGAAATGGTATTATCTCCTTAGAATAATGCTGGTGGTTCAGTTAGTCACAATCTCAACACCCCAATTTAGTCAGATGGGTAAACGGCAAAGTGTGAAGTCATCACAGTACCAGCAAAACAACCGACTAACAGAGCAGAGCTTATAGTTAGGAATGGACGCACCTCGGTACCACAGTAATGCATCCAGCACCATCGATTCCTGACAGAACCTGTGAGGGGAGGGACAATTAACTTTGCATCAAGAATAGTCAATCAGATCCACGACAGTATGGTCAGTGATAATACTGGTGGTTCAGTTAGTCACAATCTCAGCAATCTAATTTAGTCAGATGGGTAAACGGCAAAAATGAGAACTCATCACAACTTCAGTACTATCGGACCAGAGATGCCTTTTCAAAATCTTGGATCAAAATTGGACAACTCACCTTGAGTGCAACAAATAAGCCCGTATGCATGTCTGGAACCATTAATCCCCAGCCAACTACAAGAAACAAAAACAGATTTATGTAGAATACATCAGAAATCAGCTTACACAGCTGTTGGGTTTGCCAAACGTAAGGTTAAATTATTTCTGAGATTCATATAGTCATGGTCTCAGCCACACCCCATTCTGGTCAGATGGAAAAAGAAAAATGACCACATTGGCTGCGTCATCAAATTCATCCCAAAAAAAAGTACTGCCAAGTAATTGCCCATTAGGACTGGAGCTATTGATTTCCATATTGCATGGATAAGCTGTACTGAAGGAATAGCCAATGCACTCAAGACTTCAATAAAACCGCCAAT
Source organism: Oncorhynchus keta (assembly GCF_023373465.1). Taxonomy (NCBI): domain Eukaryota; kingdom Metazoa; phylum Chordata; class Actinopteri; order Salmoniformes; family Salmonidae; genus Oncorhynchus; species Oncorhynchus keta. The sequence goes on from NC_068448.1 coordinate 68,281,407, forward strand.
GAGTGATGAACTTCGGGTCATGGGGCACATGACAGCTCGGGAGCCCAGCGCACACGCTACAGCCTCTGCTATGAAGGTTCAACAGCAGGTCACGACTTTTACCAAGACCTTTACTCCTTTGAAGGGACAAAGTCGTGAATCCCAATGAAGTCATTGTGAAGACAATTCCCAGAACACCGCGGCCTATGACCCGTTAACCCTGGTCAGAGTCGGTGGACAGTAACGTTACTAACAATAGGCGCCAAAATGCCAAAGGGACCACTTATCATCGGATCTGGGACAAGCAGCTGCCAGCATGATTTATTACAATACTGTGGGGACGTTTATGCCCAAATAACACCGTTTGTCGAGTCATGGCTTTCTTTGACCATGTGAAGTTATGGATCCATTCTATTCACATGACCAGACATGTTGGTAGTAGGCTCCCAAATGGCAACTTGGGTAAGTTTTCAATAAATTGCTTGATTTACCACCAGCCCACATGCACCGACACATTACTGCAGAACGTTAGCTAGGTGCGGTATGCGCCAATTGAGCATAAACGTGGGGAGATTAGTGGTTAAATACCTAGCTATGAGTACTAGTTAATGATAAAAATACAATGATACTGTTAAAGTATGAATAATGGCTGTCGAACGGCGTATGTTTTGCCTGGCCTAGCTACATTGAGGGGCCTGCAAACTCTTGCGGTCAATGAACACGTGGTCAGTGGCACGCATTGGATGTGTGGCCCTCGAGCACTGAGCCAGGCAGAAGCGGTTCGTTTAACTAACAGCTACTAACCACGATAAGCATACAACCATACAAATTGAATTTAACATAAAAGTTATTTTGAAACCATTTTAAGGGCTGAAAAAACAATGGACTGAAGTTCAAGCTTAGCTAACAGGGCTAACCTAAGCCAGCGTTTAAAAAATAAATCGCACTAGTTAAAACACCGATTTACATTATTATTAAATAAAGCCGACTATAACTAATGTTATTAGCTACCTACCGGTTGAATAAACGGACATTTCAACAAGTATTTGTCATAAAAGTAATCTTGGTGAGAGCGCACGTAGACTCCATGCGTCCTCCTGCGTTCTTCTTCCAGAGAGAGAGAGAAAATGACTTCCAGTTGGTCTTTATTGACATGCGCAGTCTGAGCTTACGTCACACAGGCACTAATCCTTGGGACTTCCCATGTCTGACGTTTCCCCGTTGAAATTGAACGGGTTTAGATTTAGGAAAAGTAGAAAGTAAGGTTAGGGTTACGGTATGGACGCCCCAAGGATCCCAGATAGTAACCATACCAAAATCACACTACACCAAAGATTGTCTATTATAGTGACATAGTTATAGTTAAGTGACCGGCGAGATCAGGTGGGACCAATGAATGGGCAGATAGGTGTGTGACCAACAGAATAGGACTCATTGTATCTGTGCCATCATAGCATCTGTGACAGCATGGGCAGTGCCATTTACACCATCTCCATTTTCTTCTTCTTCATTGGCTGATTGCTCCCAACTCATAGCAATCCCCACCCAGTTGACTACTTTAAAATGGTGTAAGTCCTCAATGGCAATGTCCATGCTAAAACTGGTTATATATATATTTTTTTTTTACCTTAATTTTACTAGGCAAGTCAGTTAAAGAACAAATTCTTATTTTCAATGACAGCCTAGGAACAGTGGGTTAACTGTCTGTTCAGAACAACAGATTTGTACCTTGTCAGCTCGGGGGTTTGAACTTACAACCTTTCGGTTGAAAGTCCAACACTAGGCTAACGCCCCATATCCGTGATGAGTCCTCAATTTATCTCTAAGACAACAGACTCCAATACCTGCGTCCACTTATATCAGTGCATTCATAACAACCTAACCATTTCCAAACTTCTATTCGATCAAATAATTCTCACATAGCAAATTACCAATTAAATGTTTTGTTGAATCATTTTGAAGCTCATTGACTTCCACACAGAAATTCCTCACTTCGTGAACAGATTTGGGTAGAGTAAAACCCATCACTTAGCCTCTTCCTCTCTGAATACACCCAGTTTCATCAAGAATTATTAGGCTATTAAGTCTCCAATTTGCACATTTCAGCAATGTAACGGTGTCTGAAGACATAAAAGTGGACTTTCTAAATTGATTTCGGTCAATTCGATTTCAACTTCATAATGCCCAAATTATCTCAAAAGTGGCCTATAGTCACACTATAAAACACACTTTTGTATTATGAATAGGCTTAGTGCCTATAAAGATACATTCCATGTATGTGCCATGCATAATTATGGCCAAGACATGAAAAAAAAAGTTTTATGAGGAGTGTGTTTTGGTTGCAAAATTGTGCGTTTGTGTAAAATACATAACAGGTCTAATAAAAACCACCAAAGCATGATTATCAAGAAGCCTTCTAAGACATAACTATTATGTCAAGTATATTTAACTACACTGAACAAAAATATAAATGCAAAATGCAACAGTTTCAAAGTCAATTTAAATAAGTTCATTTGGTCTTAATCTATGGATTTCACATGACTTGGCAGGGGAGCAGCCATGGGTGGGCCTTGGAGGGCATAGGCCCACCCACTTGGGACGATCCCGCAGGTGAAGAAGCCGGATGTGGAGGTCCTGGGCTGGCGTGAATACACGTGGTCTGCGGTTGTGAGGCCGGTTTGACGTACTGACAAATTCTCGAAAACGATGTTGGCGGCAGCTTATGGCAGAGAAATTAACATTCAGTTCTTTGGCAACAACGCTGGTGGACATTCCACGCTCCCTCAAAACTTGAGACGTCTGTGGCATTGTGTTGTGTGACAAAACTGCACATTTTAGAGTGGCCTTTTATTGTCCTCAGCACAAGGTGCACCTGTGTAATGATCATGCTGTTTAATCAGCTTCTTGATATGCCACACATATCAGGTGGTTTGATTAATTTGGTAAAGGAGAAATTATCATTAACAGGGATGTAAACAAATGTGTGCAAAAAACTTAAGATTTTTGTGTGTATGTGCCACGACTCCAACCGAAGGTGGCTCCCCTTCCTGTTCGGGTGGCGCTCGGCGGTCATCGTCACCGGCCTACAAGCTGCCACGGATCCTTTTCCCCCTTTCTGTTCATTGGTTTCACCTGTTTTGTGTGTAGGCTGATTAGTCGGTCTATGTTAACCAGTAGGCCCGCCTGCTCTTTGTGCGGGATTGTTTGTGTTGCTTGTGTGCACGTTGGAGGTTAACGTGGTTGCCGAGCGTGGGTTTTTCTCTGGACTGTTTTTAGTCCCCGTGTTTGGGGCATTTGTTTTGTGTGCGCCCTGTGTTTCGTGGAGTGGCTGATGTTCGCCGTTTGTGCATTAAATAGCACGACCCTGAACTCTCTGCTTCCTGCGCCTAACTTCGCAACCACTACACCCAGATCGTTACAGTATGGAACATTTCTGAGATTTTTTAATTCAGCTCTTGAAACATGGGACCAACACTTTACATGTGGCGTTTCTATTTTTTTTCCAGTGTAATATATTTATCTGAGTCAGCACATGCATGCAAAAAAATGTCATATTGCCAAAGAATGTTTACTCATAATTCCTTTTTAGGCAAATAATAAAATGGAATCCCTCTTGATTGTTAAAAGATATAGCTTGTCTTCAATGAGAGAACATGTTTATTCACTTACAACTAATACATCTCAGTAAACGTATTTACAACCTACGGAGTGGGAGACATGTCATTATTTTTATTTCTCAAGACATTATCAACAAACACATTTACAACCATTTCCGTAAGAAAGAAGGGGAGATGAAGAGGCTCCTACCATTGTTGAGATTGACAGACCACTTCACATGACAGATGTTAAGTTATTCACACATGCATTTAGTGCAAATGTTTTAACTGAAAGTGCATAGCCAACAAGTCAAGCCCGAAAGATCATTACCCAACACATGGAATTTAAAATAAAAGTATACACGGTAATACCTCCAACAAGTACATAACTGCAGAAAACAGAGCAGAGCAAGGCCAAAATAACAACTGAGAAACACTATTTAGGCTTTCTCAAATGTTATATACATAAATCCCATAATATATTAATTTACAATGTGTTTCCTACAATTGAAAGAGTTGACTGTCTCGTGACTGCCCCCTTTACATGATATGAAACGTCAAAAGCAGATACTTCAATTGTTTGATGAATAAAACGTATAATGTCAGGCGCCGAACCACCGTCTGCTATTCATTTCAAAAGTCCTCATGGGGGGATTCTGCTGAAAGAGTCTTCATAATTAATGGTCGTCTGAATGAGAAGTTCCTTATGCAATGGAAAGATTTATGTACTTGAGGTTGACGATGATTCACCTCGATTTTCTGTCTGTTTTGAATTGTTCAGAAACTGACCGCTGGCTCCGACGTATAACCTGGATCGCATCGGCCACTTCTGTTGAGATAAAAAGAGAACACATCCTCTAGTGAGTGCAGTTGACTAATTTCAATGCACCTGAAATGAGAAATTGTGTAAGATATTGCTTTAAATATTTAATTGAACACCATTTATGGTGCAAATTTGTGCTTTCGATAACCAATAATAACAATTCCGCTCTATATCATTGAATTAATAATTAATCATACTATGAAGCCTATTCGTGTTAAAGATCTGTGTGATATAAAAAGTGGTGCATTATTAAATGCATTTTATGTCTGCATGATTGACCATCTCATGTTCATAATTAGGGTATTATCACTTAGGCCTTAGACCAGAGTTATCTTATGTTCGATTTGAATGTTAATTTAATGTAAATTATGATTATTGTTATTATTAGCTTACTATTTTTATATTATCATGATTTTTTATTCCATTATGTGGTATATCGAATAGAGCTGAAAATACAATTATCGCACCACAACACAATTATTACACACAGAAACACTTTGGCAGGTTAGTTTCAAATGTAATTTAGATGCACTATTGTAAAGTGACTGTTCTACTGGATGTCATAAGGTGAATGCACCAATTTGTAAGTCGCTCTGGATAAGAGCGTCTGCTAAATGACTTAAATGTAAATGTAAATGTAATTTCGAAATCAATTAAAAATCTAAATGTAATGGCCGGGTCTACTTACTTTCACAGGGTGCAGGTAACCATCACCTTTCAGCGAGCGTAAGGCCTCTGTTTGTCTAGTGCTATCTCCCTCATCCATCCCTTCCTCTTGCAAGGTCTGAGTCAGATGGGCAATGTACGTGGTGGCCAAAATCAACACGTCGAGCTTGGACAGTTTGGTGTCCGGTGGCACCGACGGAAGAGTCCTCTGTAACTCAAGGAACGCGCTTCTCAGGGTCTGCACTCGACTCCTCTCCCGCGCTGCGTTGGTTGCTGCCGGCCGTCCTCTGCCACAGAGCCCACCTGCCTGGACCACCCTGGAGAGCTGCAGGGCCTCTGGACGCAGACTGTCGGTGGTCAGCATGTCAGGACTGGGGCTGGGGCTAGATGTGGGACTCTCATCCATAACTGTCACTGGGCCATTTCCACTATCCATGCGGATCGTCTGTCTTCCAACCATAGGGAGCACTTATTAACCTGACGGGTAACAAATGTCTTGTTGATGAATGTACATTTCCAGATGTCTAATTCCTAAACAAACTGAAAACACCCAGATTGAAACAAAACAAGTTATCTGTATTTAATTTTTTAAAAATAAATCTTAGATTTGCCTACAAAAAAATAGAACGTTAATGTAGGCCTATTCACCAGTAGATTAGTGTGCGTAAATGCATTAGATCTGTAACAGGCCACGTAGGTTGCTGAAAATAAATAAAGGCATACAAAATCTTCATCCTTGCCTTGAAATGTGTTTGCACTTTGAACTTGTGTATGACTAAACATTCCATTGAATATTCATGTGTTTAGAAAAATATTAGTGGAACGTCTGTATTGAAACAAATGATGTATCCAATTATGCCTATTGGTCAATTTACATTACAAATATAAAGAATTCATTAAGCTACATTTTCACTATCAACATGGCATAACAACATTGCAAAATGATTGTGATGAATTTGTATCATCGCATTTAATTGTTCCTTCACTATTGCAATAAAACGGAAAAATAATCACATTGAGGCCAACGTGTGCTTAACCTAAGAAGGCTGCGTTCCCAAGTTCAATTTGACATAATAATGCGAATTTTATCATAAATAGCAGTATTACTATATATGTGGCAATTTAATCATTATTTGGTGTGATGCAGACTAATGTAAATCGTTACCAATTATTGTGCATGTTCCATCATTGGCCTAGTTTCACAGCGTAACTTAATGTTTACATAACCGACTCTGCTTGATGATGATGCTGTTATCAAGAAATCAAAACACCCTCTGAAACAAAATAATATTGCTTTGAAGGTATTCCAAGCCATGACGTCAATGAAAATATGGAGAGCTTACCTTCAAATTTACCCAAAAGCTTTGTCTTGAGTAACGACATCAAGGCAATGCGAAGAGAATCTATAGTGCACCAGACTCCACTGCTGCTCCAATACGAGATGGAGAAAAGTTGTCGTGCCGCTCCAAGTCCGGATAATCTTTATAAAGAGGCGCGGTCGTGGAAGAAGGTGCGCAGTGGGGATGTCCACGTACGTAGCGCTCACCTGAGGAGCCTCTAATTTATTGCATACACAAAGAGCTGACAACTTTTTCACTCCAGAGTAATTAATCACAAGCCCTTAAGACTCCCTGCCAGTGGGAGAGACGTACTGCTCTTTTCCCTTGCGCAACATGTTTCTGTCGAAGGGGAGAGTGGAGAGACCTCTTTTCAACGCCGGAGACGTTTTTCTTCTAGCAAACTAATTTTGGGGGACGGTACTTCTCCCAAAACCATGTATTTTTGTCATAGCCTTTGGTCACATCAATAAAGAGGGGACATCTGTGTTATTAACATCATATGGGTAATGAACTGATTATATGCCTTAGCCTACCTGCCTTCCTACCCAAGTGCGCTGTCATTGCTCCCCACTAGGCTACAAGAGGCCTATATCAGGTACCTGCCCAAATAAACAGTCCCTAATATTTTGGTACTAATACTTGTTGCAGACTCCAATGGTTGCAACAGACCATGATGACAAGAAGACTAGGGTTAAGGTGATATGCAAAATTGACTAATTGCCAGGGTGCCTTGAGTTGCAGGTCACAAAATAGTATAATTTCCATTAAACAGCTAATAAATAAACTCTAAACAGTGCAATCAACAGGCATGTATGGGGAAATTCTTGCGAGACTCATAAATTAATCACTTTGATTTCCAGGGTCAGAAAACGGAGAAGTCGGCAAATTCATTAATGGAATTATTCATAACATGCATATCCTCAGACTGTTCTTAATAAAAAATGTTTTTGTAAGGATGGAGTAACAGTATTGCTCCGGGCCACTAATTATGAGGTAAAGCAAAGAGGGTTAAGTAAGCTTCGTTCCTTAATTACCCCACATCTTTCAGGGGTTACTCCGACATGTCTTTAAAAACACATTCAGACGCTCGGGGGTGAATTTAGACAGGGGATAATACAATAACCAAAGCAATTTTACTCCTCTCTCAGCGAGTATTATTTCCACATTATGAGGGAGTGACTGCAAGGAGTGACATTAGGCTATCACGCTTTTTTGTCAAATAATATGATGCTCTAACAATGACTATTTTGTTTGAAAAAAAAAACAAAAAAACAAGAAGGTTCCTGTTCCAATTAAAACCTTCACCATTTATTCTACAATAATAATTTATGACAATGCTGGGCAATTAAGTGCATATCTGACATCATTACGCACGGTCGATGTCCCACTAAACATGTCATTAATACAGCAGGGGGGGAAAGACAAACTACACTATCAAGGACACAGATAGCGGTTATACTCAAATTATTATTTTTTTAACGTTATTTAATTAGTATAAAACACAAACTCAGATGGGATTTGCGGTGTGGACTTATTTGACATAGAGTTCTGGGATATAACTTCCAAATGGGTGAAAATGGTATTTGTAAAAATCCAATAAAGCCATTTGTATGAAGTGAGTTGTACTTCCCAGCATGGACACACCCAAACACCATTATTTGGCATTCAGTCATTTCATAAATAGACACATCAGATCTTACACTCTAAAATCCAGGTATTGTAAAATTCTTATCAAGTCCACTCAGGTACACAAAACAAACATCAAACAGGCAAAGGCCAAAAAAACATAGATATAATATCCGACACTGTTTTTATAGGGCAGCTATTGTTCTGTCATAATATTTTAAGAAGACTTCAAAGGTAGTATATATATTATGACCATAAAGTGCCTCTACTGCAGTCCATCAGTCCCTGACAGTGACAGACCATAGTGTAGACTCTTTCGTATTGAGTGTGTCAGGGGTCAGGTCCACCCACCCCTGATGTGTGGTGATAGCAGTGGGAGGTTATGTGCAGTGCTTGACTTGGGCTGGAATAGGTGCCGATAATCATTTTGGGTCCCGGAACTGTTTATATTTAGTTGCAGGAGTTCCACAATAGTTTCTAGTTAATATTCTATAAGAGATGCAGGAGCTCAAGCAGTAGAACATTTTAGGTGCTGGTACTCAGCTCTCGTGAGCTCCTGCCCAAGTCAAGCACTGGTTATGTGTTTTCTGTAAGGTAAAGTTTAGGCGTGAGAGGGTCACCAGAGTGTATATTATGTGTGTGTGTGTGTTAGAGGGTCACCAGAGTGTATATTATGTGTGCGTGTTAGAGGGTCACCAGAGTGTATGTGAGAGGGTTACCAGAGTGTATATTATGTGTGTGTGTTAGAGGGTCACCAGAGTGTATGTGAGAGGGTCACCAGAGTGTATATTATGTGTGTGTGTGTGTGTTAGAGGGTCACCAGAGTGTATGTGAGAGGGTCACCAGAGTGTATATTATGTGTGCGTGTGTGTTAGAGGGTCACCAGAGTGTATGTGAGAGGGTCACCAGAGTATATATTATGTGTGCTTGTGTGTTAGAGGGTCACCAGAGTGTATGTGAGAAGGTCACCAGAGTGAATGGGTGTTAGCAGAGCTGGCATGTCCGTCTTACAGGCCGCAGACTTTAGCATTGTCGGCCACATCACTAAGCAGCCCCGCACTCACTGGGATCTTCACGTTCCGTGGCCTGGGAGAACAGAGAGAGAGAGCTGACTAGTAAGTGATCATCAGCCTATTCATATTTCATATTTGAGTGGTATGAAAAAGTAGAAAGCAATATATGTAAATTGGCTATTAAAGAGGAAGCCCTGAATGAACTGTTCATATGATACTGATGGTCAACACCAGGCCGACAGCAGGGAAGGCAACTATTTATTTGCATGAAAAGAAAGAACAGCATTTGACTAATTAATAGCAGGCCATTCCTCAAGCATGTATATACAAATGGAAGGAAACAAGCAGTTAAGTTAAACGTCTTGATGTTAAAATCACTTACTTCAACTGAGATACAATATACATTTGCCTCTAATTTTGGTCTGAATTAAAGAAGAAATTAATCAATGATCAGACATGGGTGGAAGAGCCACTGTATTCTAAATCTGTCATATTGAAAAGTCTAAAAACACTGAATGTTTCTTTTGTGTCCCATATGGATGTATTAAGACTGTGTGTAACAATACATGACCAAATAAAACATTTTGTATTGATTGTACTGGTGACAGGCATTGATGATATCTTGATGTGAAAACCTTTGCTGCTGCACTGGGTGATAGGACTATAGATTGTTACGGCACCTCATTGCTGCGCTGTCCAGTTGTGAGTGTTCTGAGCGGACCTTCCTGCTGGGTCTCCCACACCCCGGAGGATTCCTCTTTCCCAGGACGTTGGCACAGTTATATTTGGATGAAGGATGGGGGCCCATGTGGAAGTCTGCTGCAACACAAACAAAGCGAGTCATACAAAGCAAGTCATACATACACCTTGTCACAGTTCTAACGATACTTCGGACATACAGACAGCAGGACCAGAGTAGGGAGAGCGTTGTGCGCCTTGGAGCAACGTTTGTGAGGCTGTAACATGGGATATGCACGTTTCAAAAGTGCAAAGTGAGTGTCTCTTTTTAAATATTTCTTAGATCTTTGTATATGTCTCTAGCAGAATGATGTAAAAATATATAACAGTACATTATCTTACCAGTAAAGGGATAGGTGATCTGGCCTGTCATGATTCTTTCATCTTTCAGTTTTTTCTTGGCGTCTTTCGACGCTTTCCAGTTAATCAGGAACTGCCTGGACAACTCATTAATTTCCTTCCCATCAAGTTCGTCTACAAAAACAACATTATCATCATCTACAATTAAATTACGTGCTGTGTGTTATAGAGCTGATATATTTTCTGTAATTGTAGAGAATTACGTAAAAGGCATTAGTAATTGAAAAATAATTTAATGTGAAATGCATAATGAAATTCCTATGATCATTAGGTGGATGGATGTACACAACTATTTTCTCACTCAGGCTTTTGCACACAGTTATCAGCCTGTCTCTGTACTTGGGTTTGTGGCACACAGGATTTCCACTCAAATCCATTCGATGCAGCTGAGGCCATTGGCTGAACACCAACTCTATATCCTAAATAGAATACAAGAAAAATACAGAGAGACTTACGCTTTACATACTGTACTTACAAATGTAAAGGTGTCGGACACTATATTGCAGAGTCTCTGTAGTCTTTACATGACAAAGTGTGGGAAACAAAATGGCACTTTAACCTTTGAGGAAGTGAAAATGGAGCACTCTATAGTATCCATTTATAATGCGTCTACGGACTGTACTTTCCACAATGAATAAGATGTCATATAATTAACGTAAATCAACAAACCACTCTCCAGTGAGAAAATCATACTATTAATACTACTAATACATAATTCAAAGGTAGCACTGCCGAGAGAAAACTCCAAGGGAAAAGGTGTAAACAACACATCAGCAGTTAAAAAATCAACAACAATTAAACAATGTTGTTGTGTGACTAACAAGTTTTCCCTGCGGGCGCCTTCCAAGGGCTCCTCTAGCGTGTTGCCTGTCCTGCAATGTGTGTTTATCTAAAGGCACATTAATCCAAGCCTGGAAATATGTATACTCTCTGGACGCGCTCTGATTGTTCATTGCCTTCCTGTCTCGGCCAAAGCGCTTCCACTTTTCCAGCCCGCGCTGCAATCAGTTCAGAGGGGACCCCTTTGGTGCGGCGCGCTCCCAGGCTTTGATAAATGATCGTGTCAGGGCTGTCACTCACAAGGGCCTTTGCGAGGAGTGGCTCAGCGCCAAATTGCATCCCCTGCGGGAGCGCGGAGACTAGAGCAGCCCGGACTGGACGAGCACTGCACGGCGCTAAACTGCTAGGCCCTGGTTTCTCACTGGATTTAATGATAGGCCAGTTACGAACCTGTATTTGACCAGCGATTAAATTAGTCCGTCCTCTCTGGTCCTCTCTACCCCGTGCCGTGTGAACGGCATCGGTAGATACCAGCCCATTTGTCACCCTGGCTGCCTGCCTGTCATAATATATTTTTAAAATCTATAATGCTTCCTCGGGATTCTGACCACACTGGGTTGAAGGCGGGATTGATCCTTCACGGTGCTGTCTTTGCAGGATCAATAATGGCAGAGGGGTTGTATAAATTAAAGAAGATATCCACTAAATATGAGAACATGAGAGCTCCCTCTGACACATGTACAGCAATTACCTGCAGAAGATTGCTCTGCTCAGTGGAATATCATTGTGTTGAGTGCCAATGTTACCCACGCTAACATTGTGCTTCAATGCTGTGTCCCAAAGTGATATTATAGCATGGATGAAGAGACATCCTTTTAAAAAGAATTCAACCATCCAGCCATTCAGATCCATAGAGAGAGAACAATTATTTTCATCAGAAGTGGAGCCACAGGAACGCATTGCAGGTCATTTTTCAAGGTCAACACATTGAACAGAAACCATATCTCTGCTTCAAATGAATCTCCCATCAAGTTTAGTGGTGCTGCTGGGGAGGAGGTATCAAATGCTGTACTCACAGAGAAAGATGAAAAATCAGCCTCCTAAGGAAGGAGAGAAACTTGCGCTTGTTTAAAGCTGTCAGCGAAGGCGGTCCTGGGGGACCAGGCCGCTGATTTGTTGAATAATTCTGACCTTGTGCGAGTCGCAGAGACTGTGAACCTCTGGCGGGATTTGCAGGATTTGGTTCTTTAGCACCCTGCTCTCCATATCATTTCACACATCACTTACAGAGAGCAGCGCTGCTATGTTCATGTTACCCTGATCTGCTTATAGTCAGCGTGTTGATTTGAATACATCACGGCACACATCGTTTCTGTGATGTGGTGGGGGTTCTTTTTCGACTGCACGGTACGCTCACAGTTTACATTTTTGTCACGTAGTGTAAGTAGTGACTGGTATTAGCTAACTCCATCAGTAGCGGTAGTTTTTTTTTAATGAGGAAACGTAGGAGCTCTTACCTGCATGTCCTGTAGCTGGTTGTCTGCAGCAAAGAAATGTGTGAGTTTCTTTAGAATGGCAAGATCTCTGACATCATCTATGTTGTTCTTATTGATATTCAAGACACCTAGAGATTCCTGCAAAGATAAGTGAAACATTTGAAAAACTACTTGAATAATATTTACAACCAGTATATATTATTGTCCCTTGAGTACACCTGTAAAATGGTTCACCAGATTGCTTTGGTTCTATTAAATACTGCTGTTGAAATTTGATACTTGTCTTAGTTTCAGTCCCTTTAACTAGAGCCGTTGATAAAAAGTGGGAGCTTTAACATTTGCACTGCAATTTCTTTAATTATCAAAATAAACAAAAACGTGAGATTTGCAGTTTGTTAATCCAGGGCCCGAGGAGTAAACAGCCATGGTTGATCTGTGAGACCAGAAAGTGACACAGAGCTCTCTTTGACATCATCAAACCCAGTACAATACCACTTTTACAGGGACCACTGGCCTTATGGAAATCTGAGAGACCTCTGCCAGACAAGCACATAATGCAGGTCGTGAACATACGTATATGGTCTTATTGTGTTAAGGCGTCTGCGTACGAGGTTTGTCTTGCTCCTAGCAGAACTTGGCTAAGCAAAGCGAACGTCTGTGCCTCGCATACTCCCTTAAAAATACATTTTCTTGAAAAACAAGAAAAAAGTGCCAATATGACTTTTTGTCCCTCTTGAGATGGCCTAGCAACAACATACAGCTACACTTCCTCAAAATAGTCCGAATCGATCTAAGATAAATCAAGGAATCTGTCTTAGTCGTGCAATTTTTCATCTAAGATGTTCGGTGCAGTATTTCTCAAGTGAAAAAGTGTGCATGAAAACTAGTCATCTCTCGTTGAATGACAACCAACACGTCATTGAAGAATCCCTACTGTTGATCAATCACCAACGAAGGGGCATAGACTTCGGCTACAGAACTTCGGCTTGCCTCACGAAAAAATGTGTGCTCGAACAGCTAAAAAAAACCTGCCAAATGCTGCCGAACACAAAAACGAACATAAATGTTACAAAATGTATTTAGAATATATGCGCACACTGTTTAGACTGGGAAGCATACAGTAAGCTTTAGCGTGTCTTACAGCGAGGGAGAGGAGAGTCCTGGGGTCAAAGAGCAGCTTCTCTCCACTGGGGAGTCTCTGGCCCTCCATGTGGAGCTCCTTCAGCTCCCCCAGCTCCTCTAACCCCTCCACCACCGTGATGCTGTTTCCCCCCAGGTACCTGATATGGCACAGAGAGACAAACACACACACACACACACACACACACACACACACACACACACACACACACACACACACACACACACACACACACACACACACACACACACACACACACACACACACACACACACACACACACACACACACACACACACACACACACGTAAGAGATATACACACATGCACGCCAAGACAAAAACATGGGCGAATGGAGAAACATGGACACATGCACACAGACAGTCAGCGACAGTTGAATATATCTCCAAAGCTTTACCACAGACGTCATACATTTAAAGGGATACTTTGGGATTTTGTCAATTAAACACTATCTACTTCCCCAGAGATAGATGAACTTCTGGATTTTACCTCTTCGTCCAGTATGAAGGAATTTAGAGAGAATTTCACAAGCCAATGCTAAGTAGCATAAGCGCAGTGAATGGAAGTCTACAGGAACAGCTAGCATGTTAGCTGTTGCCATAGACTTCCAGTTATTGTGCTAACACTAGTTAGAAATTGTGCTAACGCTAGTTAGCAACTTCCTTCAAACTGCACGCAGCGACATAAAAATGGTATCATCGAGTTCATTTATTGCCAGGGAAAAAGATAACGGGCTTCATTGCCAAAATCTCTATGTATCCATTTAAACTGGACAAGCTCCTACTCACAGTTTGGAGAGCTTCTGCAGGCCGGAGAGGTTATCTATGTGAGCGATGTTGTTGTTCTGCATGTATAGGTGAGTGAGGTTGGAGGCAAAACCCAGGTTGCAGATCTGGCTGATCTGATTGTCGTACAGGTAGAGGACTGTGAGGTTTCTGCACATGGAGAGATCGTCCTGCAACAAACAAACATAATATCCCTACTAGGGACGCACGATATATCGGTAAGCATATCGGAAACGGACGATATTAGCTAAAATGCCAACATCGGCCCGATGTCTAGTTTAACGCCGATGTGCAAAACTGATGTCAAATCTGACGTGCATACCTATATAACGTAGGTAGAGGACGTGCATACCTATATAACGTAGGTAGATGACGTGCATACCTATACAACGTAGGTAGATGACGTGCATACCCATATAACGTAGGTAGATGACGTGCATACCTATATAACGTAGGTAGATGACGTGCATACCTATATAACGTAGGTAGATGACGTGCATACCTATATAACGTAGGTAGATGACGTGCATACCCATATAACGTAGGTAGATGACGTGCATACCTATATAACGTAGGTAGATGACGTGCATACCTATATAACGTAGGTAGATGACGTGCATACCCATATAACGTTGGTAGATGACGTGCATACCTATATAACGTAATGTAGGTAGATGACGTGCATACCCACATAACGTAGGTAGATGACGTACATACCTATATAACGTAGGTAGATGACGTGCATACCCATATAACGTAGGTAGATGACGTGCATACCCATATAACGTAGGTAGATGACGTGCATACCTATATAACGTAGGTAGATGACGTGCATACCTATATAACGTAGGTAGATGACGTGCATACCTATATAACGTAGGTAGATGACGTGCATACCCATATAACGTAGGTAGATGACATGCATACCTATATAACGTAGGTAGATGACGTGCATACCCATATAACGTAGGTAGATGACGTGCATACCTATATAACGTAGGTAGATGACGTGCATACCTATATAACGTAGGTAGATGGCGTACATACCTATATAACGTAGGTAGATGACGTGCATACCCATATAACGTAGGTAGATGACGTGCATACCTATATAACGTAGGTAGATGACGTGCATACCTATATAACGTAGGTAGATGACGTGCATACCCATATAACGTAGGTAGATGACGTGCATACCCATATAACGTAGGTAGATGACGTAATGACTTGAAAATAAAGTAGAGCCGCACACTCTAAGAGCTCAGATGCAAAAATGTAATGTCCAAAGTTTCGAGCCCCGGTACACAATACCAAGTAGGCGCTATTTTTCAGATGTTGTCCTACCAGAGTTACACAGTATTGTTGAAACGCACATCTATGAGCTACTTGCTATGGGCGTCACTGCTATTAGCTTCACGACTGACATTTGGATCAGCGACGGTAGCCCCATGATCATGCGGAGTCTGACAGCACAGTGGGTCAACAAGGATTTCGTACTGAGGAGAGCCGTATTGCATGCACAAGAATGTGCTGGTTCTCATTCCACTGCTGCCATTTCAATGGCATTTGAAAACATGTTTAAAACTTGGAAACATGAACACACTCCTAGCACCATTTGAACAACTGAGTCGAGAAATAAGCTAACCCTCTGTCATGGCACTGAAATGCCTGCTCAACAAAACTGCAGACAGACCGTGGGGTTAACTTTACAAAAGTACTCGAGGCTGTGAACAAGTGATTCGGTGGTATTCTCTCTGAGCCTCTTTACCGTGTCGCCACCATGCTCGATGCTAGGAACAAGGACCGCTACTTCGATGCAGACAAGAAACAGGGTTTATGTGAAATGTTACAGAGACAGCTGGACAAGATGGAAACGGACACAGTGACAGTGCGCACAGAGGAAGAGAGGCTACGAACAGACAGAGCTGAAACTTCACTGTTTGACATGTGTGATGAAATCCTGGTTGAGAATGAAACGACTGAACAAATGAACAACGAAACAGCACTTGTTTTGTTGAATAGGCCATCTATTCCCCAAGCAGGCCATCTATTCCCCAAGCAGGCCATCTATTCCCCAAGCAGGCCATCTATTCCCCAAGCAGGCCATCTATTCCCCAAGCAGGCCATCTATTCCCCAAGCAGGCCATCTATTCCCCAAGCAGGCCATCTATTCCCCAAGCAGGCCATCTATTCCTCAAGCAGGCCACCTATTCCTCAAGGTGTCCATCTATTCCCCAAGCAGGCCATCTATTCCTCAAGGTGTCCATCTATTCCTCAAGCAGGCCATCTATTCCTCAAGCAGGCCATCTATTCCTCAAGCAGGCCATCTATTCCTCAAGCAGGCCATCTATTCCTCAAGCAGGCCACCTATTCCTCAAGGTGTCCATCTATTCCCCAAGCAGGCCATCTATTCCTCAAGGTGTCCATCTATTCCTCAAGCAGGCCATCTATTCCTCAAGCAGGCCATCTATTCCTCAAGCAGGCCATCTATTCCTCAAGCAGGCCATCTATTCCTCAAGCAGGCCATCTATTCCTCAAGCAGGCCATCTATTCCTCAAGCAGGCCATCTATTCCTCAAGCAGGCCATCTAAACAAGACTTCCTTTTCCTCTATGCCTCAGTTCCAGTGGTATGCACACATGCCTCATTTCCAGTGGTATGCACACATGCCTCAGTTCCAGTGGTATGCACACATGCCTCAGTTCCAGTGATATGCGCACACTTCTGTTGAGAGAGAAATACACGCACACACAGATCTGAATGTGACAGCAAGTCTTTTCTAAACTTGATCTCTGGGCATGAGCAAGTAAGTGAAATAATTAGGTTTTGATTAAGTTTGACTGGTAATGGGACATACGTAAATGCCAACTAAATAACTTTCTGGTCAGTGTGTGTGTGTGTTTCAACTATTTAACTGTACTAGAATACATAAAAGGCCCCTAAAAATGTTTATATTGGTTATCGGTATCCTTTTTTTTGGCAAGGAAAATATTGGATATCGGTATCGGCCAAAAATGTCATATTGGTGCATCACTAATCCCTACCATTAGAAGCTAAAAGAGAGAAGCACAGAAACAAAACATAGCTAGCCTATATTAATTTAGGTAACTGTAGTATGTCTTGTGATATCATACTTACAATGTCCTCTATGTTCCTGTTGGAGAAGTTCAGATGAGTGAGTTTCTTGAGGTACTTTGGGAGGGAGAAGCTTCTCTTGTTTTTGAAATGGTTGCTGGATTTGGCAATCAGATCCATGGTGAGGCGGACCATGATGGCTCGTTACAGAAACTGCTTCAGAGTGGATCCTTCTCAACTTCAGCCAAGCGCTCACAGAAAAAACACCAGAAACATCTGAACAAGGGAAACACATGAACTCGCTGTAAAGAGACGAGTCAGAAGGAAAATACATGTTATTTGAGTTATGCCACAGAAAATGTTTGTCCTTTTCAAAAATATATATTTCCTCAATGAAATATTTGTGATATTAAGTGCTCATTGAAGTAAAGTGGAATATATCTATGCCTAAATTAAACTGAATGTGTATAAAAGGAAGCTAATAGCATTTGTCAAAGTCAGTACCGGTAACTGCTGCTAAAAGCATTAGCTGGTCATTTTTATTCTCACAACTGGCTTTACACCAGAAAGGATGAGAGGTGCAAAGGTGGGATGGGCACTCAATTAGTGGAAATTAGGTCCATTTATTCCCCAAGCAGGCCATCTATTCCTCAAGGTGTCCATCTATTCCTCAAGGTGTCCATCTATTCCCCAAGCAGGCCATCTATTCCTCAAGGTGTCCATCTATTCCTCAAGGTGTCCATCTATTCCCCAAGCAGGCCATCTATTCCCCAAGCAGGCCATCTATTCCTCAAGGTGTCCATCTATTCCTCAAGGTGTCCATCTATTCCCCAAGCAGGCCATCTATTCCCCAAGCAGGCCATCTATTCCTCAAGGTGTCCATCTATTCCCCAAGCAGGCCATCTATTCCTCAAGGTGTCCATCTATTCCCCAAGCAGGCCATCTATTCCCCAAGCAGGCCATATATTCCTCAAGGTGTCCATCTATTCCCCAAGCAGGCAATCTATTCCCCAAGCAGGCCATCTATTCCTCAAGGTGTCCATCTATTCCCCAAGCAGGCCATCTATTCCCCAAGCAGGCCATCTATTCCTCAAGGTGTCCATCTATTCCCCAAGCAGGCCATCTATTCCTAAAGCAGGCCATCTATTCCTCAAGCAGGCCCTCTATTCCTCAAGCAGGCCATCTATTCCTCAAGGTGTCCATCTATTCCCCAAGCAGGCCATCTATTCCCAAAGCAGGCCATCTATTCCTCAAGCAGGCCCTCTATTCCTCAAGCAGGCCATCTATTCCTAAAGGTGTCCATCTATTCCCCAAGCAGGCCATCTATTCCCCAAGCAGGCCATATATTCCTCAAGCAGCCCATCTATTCCCCACGCAGGCCATCTATTCCTCAAGCAGGCCATCTATTCCTCAAGCAGGCCATCTATTCCCCAAGCAGGTCATCTATTCCTCAAGCAGGCCATCTATTCCTCAAGCAGGCCACCTATTCCTCAAGCAGGCCATCTATTCCCCAAGCAGGTCATCTATTCCCCAAGCAAGCCATCTATTCCTCAAGCAGGCCATATATTCCCCAAGCAGGCCATCTATTCCTCAAGCAGGCCATCTATTCCTCAAGCAGGCCATCTATTCCCCAAGCAGGCCATCTATTCCTCAAACAGGCCATCTATTCCTCAAGCAGGCCATCTATTCCCCAAGCAGGCCATATATTCCTCAAGCAGGCCATATATTCCTCAAGCAGGCCATCTATTCCTCAAGCAGGCCATATATTCCTCAAGCAGGCCATCTATTCCCCAAGCAGGCCATCTATTCCTCAAGCAGGCCATCTATTCCCCAAGCAGGCCATCTATTCCTCAAGCAGGCCATCTATTCCCCAAGCAGGTCATCTATTCCCCATACAGGCCATCTATTCCTCAAGCAGGCCATCTATTCCTCAAGCAGGCCATCTATTCCCCAAGCAGGCCATCTATTCCTCAAGCAGGCCACCTGAACAAGACTTTATTCCTTTTCCTCTCTGCCTCAGTTCCAGTGGTATGCACACACTTCTGTTGAGAGAGAAATACATGCACACACAGATCTGAATGTGACAGCAAGTCTTTTCTAAACTTGATCTCTGGGCATGAGGCTGAGTTGACATGGAGAGCCTCTGATTGATTGAGATAAGATCTCCACTGTGCAGCTGCAAGGTCAGTGAAGCCCTCGGGACTGGATGGACAGCAGTTAATCACGTTCAAAACAACTGACACAAGCAGCAGTTAACTTACGGGATAAACACAAAGCCACATACATAAATGCTCTGTAGCAACTAACGTTAACTAACTAGCTAACTGTTACTACTACTGTTACTAGTACTGTAGATAACGGTAGACATAAACAACACACTAGCAAGGCAACTAACTTTAGCCTTTCAACAAAGCTGTCAGCGATAGCCAGCCAAAAAATAGGCTTTCAAAGTACATACAAATCTACCTACCACCGTAGTATATGCACGTGTCCATGTAATTTGGCGATAAAAGAGACTAATGCTAAAGATGCGGGGTGAGATGAGGTGAAAGTTTACACTCGTGTGTGGATATCCTTGTTGGGAATAGTTGCCATGGGAACAACACAGACGAGCGTGCGGAGAGGACTGCGCAGCTCATCTGCATACTTTCCTATGCAATAAATATATATTTTATGCAGATACTGTTAATTTCCTTTCTCTACTATTTTGGAATAGTAACAGATTGCTTACAAGAACGCTAATTAACAACCACTGATTTATTTGAGTTTTTCGAGCATGAGCTGTTTACAAACTGTGTCTATGGTTTACACAAGCGTCAATCAAATTGTGCACCATGTGCAGTTGCAGTCAGAAAGATAGATTGCTATTGTGCTCATTACTAATGACTTGCAATGGTTGTCTGTATACACGCATGCAATTCTTGTCAACGCTCTGTTATATTTAACTACAAAACTTTTTTCCCCCCCGATTATGAGTTTTGTGAAAAATGACCAAACCACAGGCCGTTATTAATGTGAAAAGAAATTACCGTGCCCCAAAACTTGAGGATATAAATTAATTTCCTTTTTCTTATAGTACATTTCAGTTAAAAAGGAACCCAAACGTAACTGGATCTAGAACAAACATAGGAATTCACAAAGGAAGTGGTAGATGAATTACATGGCTTTGGCAGAAATTAATTGGCTGTGCAGTGCATTACATTATTGCTGCAGTCAGCATTCAGGTAAGAAAACAAAACACTTCCTTTAGATTGTTCATTTCTCTGTGAACCACAGTTTTTTGCCATTTGTATCTAGATCTTCCAAATTGTTATATATGCATCCAAAATATTTGTGAATTGGATTGCATTTCACACTTAATTACCTTTGGGCCAGACTTTTCTGGCTGAGTATATAAAAATAAATATTGGATAAATATAGAGAAAGCCAGAATCAAACAAGCTAAATTCCATTCAGCACTTTTCCTTTCTTCAGAAATAGCCAGTAAACAATTCCATTCAAACACCATTAATCATGTAGTATTTTATGTACCTTTCTGATGATCAGCTACTTGTGTGGTATTGACTTCTGAAATTAAAACTGTTTTGCCTTTTCAGTGGTGAAATGTAAAACATTTTATGTCCATGATCCACGATTATATGAGGTCAAAGGTTAAATAAAGATCAAAGAGTGTGGAAGATGTCAAACAGACAGAAAGGCAGACAGACATACACACATAAACAGTAAAACAGAGTGAATTTAGTAAAAATCTTGCAGCTACCCCTGAGGTCAGGCCTCTATTGCCTGCGGACTTGTACATGAGGTAACCCGACACCATGTTTATCAGTTTCTCCAACTTTCTGGGCTGAATGCTGTCCCACTTCTCCCCTTCTCTCCAGCCAAGATCACATTGCTCCCAGTAATAATGTGTATAACGCGCCAAGCAGGCCGGGGCCACAGTGCGATTGGCTCAGTGAGTCTCAGCAGTGACCCGTGCATTGTTATATAATGTCAGGGCCCGGGCTTCCTGCGACTGAATGACTTGTCTCCACTTATGCATGCAGAGCACTTGGCAGGGAGGAAATGTAGCGCTATGGGCCCTTATTTCCCCCCAAACATAGCTCCCCTTTAGGGCAACCAGTGAGTTCCAACCCCCTTCACTACACCATGCTTGTTGATCGTGTTCTGAGATCCAAAGTAAACAGGGCCTATAAGGGCCTAGTGATAAATAGCTATTCATCTTTAGCCTTACCAATCGTCTGTTCTCAGAACTACAGTTAGTTTTTTAAATCAGTATTACATCACCCCTGCTTATTATTCCAATTAATTTTCAATTAATTCACAAAATTAGATGGAATTTCACTGTTTCATGGACGATTTGGATAATAGGAAGCATATTTAATGTATGCTTAATGAAAATAAATGTAACTTACAGTGCAATAGTATTGAATGCTTGTCTTTCATTGGAATTCACATTTACTAGTTTCCACTGTTGCATAGAAATGTTCATCTGGTGTTGATCATAAGATTTACATGCAGGCCTAAGTCAAATCCTTTCAGTACGGAACACTGGTCTTATATTTAAATTATCATTTTACAAACCTTGCATTAGGTAAAACCATTACTAAGAAAGCACATTCCATATACTGGTAGAGCATCTAGCCATAACAGTACTTAGCTCTTACAGTAACAGTACTGTAATGCACTTAATGGTTTGGCAAAACCACTAGCTACAGTGGATTCAATGGACCATGTGAGGGGAAAGCCAATTGTTCACTCTTGTTAATTCCAAAATTCTCAAATTGCATTAAACAGTATTCAATAAGTTTCCTATTTCTGAAACACCACATTAGGATACACACTTCACCTACTATAATAATGTAAAAAGAAAATCATTACAAGAATTGGTGCCGAAAGCTCATGTACATGACAAAATGCAGAGACCCATTCAATCAGCCCAAAATATGGTTCAATGCCTCTGCAATGCTGCATCAAAAATATACATCCCCCAGTACAATACTACAAGAAAAAAAAAGTATTATTGCATGAAACTGTGCCAGAGCTGCTGTGAAGAGCAGATGGGTTGTGTGAATAGACTTGTGTGCATGGCTCCTGTCTCTGTGCCGCATCATTGCAGCGGCCCAGCTTGACGACTCCGTCACCCTGAAGGACTGTGTACCATTGAGACAACCTGCCCCGAGAGCCACTCCACGAAGATATCTCGACCAGGCCAGCCAGTGTTTACGTTTGAGCCGATGCAGCAGCTTGAGTTTGTTGTTCCATTATGTAATGCTATGATTGGCCAGAGTTGAAATGACTGGCTAACTGGTTGTAGATTTTTTTTATGGAGAAATATGTAACCATGGTCTTTGTTAAAGTGTTAGGTTGTACTCTACTCCAGCCAATGCCAAGCAGCCATGGGACATGACAATGGAACAGCACTGTGTCATGTTGAACCCAAAGGAGCATACCATTCAAATGTCTGCAAGCATTCAAAAATAAGAAATCTACATTATTTAGTGTATGCTTAAAGAAAAGCAATTAAGTTAAAACAATATGGTTCATCAACCTCAGGAATACTTCACTGAAAACTTTAGTCAAGGAAATAAATACCGAACGTTGATACACTTTAAACACCACTATTTATTTACGTGCACACAAGTTGAGATCAATCATTCACTAACTTTCTTCAGATAATAAGTGACAGATCATTCTGCTAACAAGAATCTAAATGCTAAACATACACAGTAATACACACACACACACACACACACGAGGCGTGAACTCGACTTGGGCCGCTTCGGGCTTAGTTGGCAGACGTGTTGATTTGATTGAAGAGTTTATCCTTGATGACTTGAGACATCAGACCATGGATCGCCTCAATGGTCGTCTTGCAGCTAGAATAGCCAGGGGAAAAAAGGAAAGTGAAGTTTCGCTCTGGACATGAAGAGGTGACACAGTTTACCTATCAATCAACAGACCGGGCAGATTAATAAACAGATAGGTGTTGCATTCATGGGAGAAACTCAAGAAATCCCAGCTTGAATAAATAAGCAGACATTGATTAGTTAGGTAGGACATGCCACCAGCTAAAACAGTAACTAATCATTCTTATCACATCTACACACAAATCATTTGTGATCAAAATGGTTGCAAAACATATCGCAATAATAGGGATATTGGATAACTTAAAGGCCTAAGCAGGTCAGAGATTTAGATTTTACATTGGTGTTCATCAGACAATATCATAAGACAGATCAATGACAATTGATTTTGTTTTTGTCAGCTGTTTATTTCACTACTGTGGAGTTTAACAGCATTGGTTTACAGTTTTCGATAACATCAGCAATCATCATCAAAGTAACAGTAAATGAGGAATTATCAACACTCCAGTCAGTCAATACCTCCGCCTAAACAAAACATATGGTGATGTATGCTTCTATGTCAACAAACTATTGACCATGACAATATTAGAGAATCACGCTATGAATCAATCACTAAATAACCTGAGGTCTGGTACTGAATGCCAAATCAATAAGTTAGCCAAAAATGCCTAATAAACATTATCTAAACTGTGTTGCCTTACCTGTCTCGTGTAGCTTTGGCCAGTTTGTCCTCAGACTTCCTGTCGTGTGTGTCCAGGCCCAGCATGAAGCTTCCTCTTCCCAGCTGAGCCTCCGACTGCTCCAGCTTCTCAGACAGGTCAAACACCTGGCCTGTGGTGTATTCTGAATTCTGCGGACATAAGGTCACACACATTGGATTATGTACCTATATGTTATATTGTCATGAGACGAAAGTATACGATTAAGTTCATCAAAGTGCGTGGAAGCAGTAGCCTATATACTGGTCCGTATGTGGGCTTTCTTTACACACACACACACACACACACACAAAGAATGTTCATGCACAATTTCACCACCAACTATTTTCTTCACCGCTACTGGGACATTCAATACAAGTATGCCGAACTTGATAAAGGCTTAAATGGCTTGCCAAGTCGCCGTGAAAAGGGATCGTGAAAAGGTTTGCCTAAGGTGAGGCCGTGTTTTCCACGGAGCAGGTAATTAGGAGACAATGACAGGGGCCCAGACTGTGGTAACAGTGTAGTCACTGACAAAGCCCTTTGCCAATGGAGCAGCCAATTCCTGACAACTAGTCAATCCATCTTAATCCAGAATGCCCAGAGTGCACTGTTTGGATAGTCCGCTGCCTTTAGACTGTTTAGCCAGAGCGGCGGCATCCACAATGGGAATTCACTGGGGCTTTCAATCTCTAGAATGTACTGGCAATGAGGGAGATGATCCATAGTAAACCACAGTGACAACTGTGTCACATCTCCAACGCATAGATTATTTGTTTGCAGGTTAACGTGGTGGCCTCAGTCATATTAATTAACCCATTTTTGTAAATCTGTTTACAGACTTAAAAAAACAAACATAAAATGGCTATTAATAACAATCTAAATAAACAGAGGGATTTTTATTCATATGCAAGACCTCTACTTCAGCTGTTCCTTGATTCTGCATTGAATTGTTAGATATCTCATTGTAAAGTGTTCTTGAACATTGCTTGATATAGAGTTATATTCCAAACACTTACCGTCAGAAGACTTGAAGAGCTCAGAGTGTTGACCCAGTATTTATTCCAGAGGAGCTCCAGTAATTTCCGGTCGAGGGAAGACTTGAAATAAGTCACCTCCAGGGCATAATACCTAAACAAACAAAACCCCATGGCACTTAGTGAATAATTACACAATGTCAATTAAATGAAGAATATATGACCTTTTATTTACCACAGTGTTACGAAGGCATTATTAAAACATAACTTGAACTTGTGTTATAGGCTACATCAACCTAAACACATGTTTTTATTTGAAGTAACTTGTCATGGTTATACATAGACAATTTGCAAGATAATGCTTAAGACTATTTGTGTGCCTAAACATTCTGCCAGTTAAATGTCCAACAGGACTCACTGTTTGCAGTGCACACCGAAGTCTTCGATCTTGTTCAGGGGAATGGTCTGATACTCAGAGGGTCCTTCATCAGGAGGTTTGTAACCCTGAAAACACAGACAATTATTAGACTCATTGATAAATTGATATTCAGAGAGAGGAAATGTAGTCTTAAAATATTTTCCCAATTTGATAGAGACACCCAGCTATCCATTAAGGAATTAGCCAATTAAGGAATGGAGACAATTAACACGAGTTAACACAAGATTGACAATTAATCATAATATTATTTATTATAGATACAAGAAAACCTTAAAAATAAGTGTTCCATGTTGTATGGGTAAAAAATGCTGTACAAAAATTATATATTATGTATTTATGAGTGGAATATCTTCTGCAGTAATTTTGTACCCAACTCTAACGTAATAGAGCTAAAGACTGAAATAATTGCAATAAACACATTTTACGCCTTACTTTGGGATAAGTTCTGAAGGCGCCAAGATTGACTTTCCCTGCAGATATGGTGCGAGTGGGGTCAATCTGGGAGGGAAAAAGATACAGTAGAACAGGAAAATGGATTCTGAGGTCAGACAGTCTCTAGAGATCACCCCAAGCCGGCCACCAGGTGTAAAGTTTTTTTCTTAACTACTGCTGCCAGTGTATTCAAAGAACACACTTAATTACCCTATGCCCTTGAAACTGGAGCACTGCGAATCCAATCAAGTGCAAATAACATCTACAGTTACAAAAGCCAAATATTTGCCCATGCCTCTTGGTGAACGACTACCATACATCAACAACCACTAAAGGGATGCCTAAACCTAATTGCACCCCTCTCAGTTACTCATGCATTACTTTGTACCTGCAAATTCAAAAAGAAAACCAAAGTACTGTATTTAGGAAATGCAAATGGAAATTCAAACATGTGTATTTCACAGGTAGTGAGCTATTGAACTATATGCTAAGGTTGATCTTTCACTGTACTCACCACCACTGCCACGAAGGGCTCTTGAAACTGCTGGTTGAGCATCTGAGTGCTGACATCGATACCTGACAACCAGCAGCCGTAGCCTGGATGACTGTGGTACCAGCCAATGGCGTTCTCCAGCCGACCAACCTGACAGTTCACAAATGGCATCAGCATCAAGTCAATGAAGAGTGTCCATTAAGAGATAATGGACACTATGTTGAAACTATGTTACCCTTGTGATAAACAGTTCTCACTCAAATATAATATGTTTTATCAATCCTTTTCTGCACCATTGAGGACGAAAAACACATCCCTCCCTTCCAGGAGTCAGTCATAATACCTGTTTGGCATTCTCAATGTAGGCAGCCATGTATTCATAAGCCGCAGCCTGCGCGTTGACCCGGGTCTCTGTGCCCTCCACTGGTAAGGCAAAGCTGTCCATGATGTTCATGGTCTCCCCGTCCACTTTCCCCAGCATCAGTCCCATCACCTCTAGGTTGCCCCCGGACCTGGCGTGCATCACCATTTTCAGCAACGCCAGAGCAGAGATCTTGCAGTACTTAAAGTATTGATGACTACGGGACATAAATCATAGTAGTGTGAATTATGCATAAGTTATAATGACATGCATTTGTCATTGCCAGTTCAGCTAGCTAGCTAGCATTAGCAGCTAGCTAGCAATGTAGGGAGAATTTCCATTGTTGACATGCTAACTAGCTAGCCAATTTAGTTAGAAGCTAGCTGGTAAAGCTACGTTAACCCAGTCCAACAATGAACTAGCAAGCAGTTGCAAAGAAAAGCAACTGACAATCTATAAAATGTATACTTACTCCTTTGTCCATGGCTTCGCAGCAAGGATTTCTTGCTGTTGTTTTTTGTCATATTTATAGATTTCATCTATGCTCTGAACTTCCTGCATACTGTTTTGTAGCTCCCATGTTTTCTGTGCCATGCTACTCCCTGCCATTTTGATAAACTGGTTGCACTACCTCTCTAAAATATAAAGTAATACCAGAGAAAAAAAGGTAGATATAACTAGAGTGCTATCAAACGCTGAATAGAAAAAACTCTAGCTAGCTAATTATAACATAATCAAAAAAACGGTATCCCTTGCTCATCTACTTGTTCAGGGAGCCATGACACTGGTCTGTACCATGCTGTGGGAAAGGAGGACATGCACGTTTCAAAATATAAAATATTAGGTGATATTTATGTTCAGTTCATGACTATAGCATAGAAAACTATCAAATTAGCCCAGAAATGCATGGAATTTAACAAATAAACTCGTGCTTTTATTCACCAACAGCTCAATAAAACACCCATTGACGTGATGGTTGAGTCCAAACAACACAGCAGACGACGTGATACAAATCGAAATACTGACATCTTCTGGGGAATGTTTGATATGCAGACGCTTTTTACTGATTTGTTATTTGGAAACAAAGTAATTAGTACATTTAAGATTTGAAAGCCAAATAATGTCAATGTGTTATTATTGTTAGAGTGGTGAAGCACAATTTTCGATTCTTAAAAACAACCTGATAAAAAAACGTATTGAAGTTCTTGTGGCGGTGCGAAGTCTCGCGACCCTGCTGAACTGGCGAAACCACTTGATGGTCATTCATTCAGATAGCGCACTTCACAAAGATTGTTCATGCGGTAAGCTACCATGTTGGTTTGGGTTAATATTTCCCTAAACGTGTTGCATGAAAAAGAAAAAAAAATAGTTTTGGGACAACTTTCTAACATTCGCAAGGACCGTAATTCAAATTAGCTAACGTTAGCCATTTAGCTTTGTGTATCCTGGTTGCCTAACAACGGACATATGGATGCTCTATCCTAGCTTTTTCCTAATTTCGAGCATGTATTTGTATTTTATGCAGAAATGGATAACCTAGATCGTTTTTTGGAGGAACATACAGCCAAAGTGGCTAAAGAGAGGGCATGTTTGGAAGAGGAGGAACCACCTTACATGACAATCAAGGTGTGTAATTGTGCCAATGTAATAATGAGTAATGGTCAGCAAACTCCAAATGTTTGGCCAGATGTTAGTTTCATGTTAAAAGCTTTCCTCAAATGTTGTCAGTGATTTAATTACATAAATGATTGAAGTAAATGGCCAATATTATCTTTATTTTCCCACTGCAACAGACAAAGTCAGACAATGTAAACTCTGTAAAGGAGAACGCTGCTCCATTTGACTGGGCATCAACTCAAAGAGGACATCCAAACCCTGGCAGAGGTACAGTGTAGCCTATGGTTCTATGACCACCACCATCGTCAGGAATGTGACAAATACAGTTTGATTTGATTTGAATTGTCATGGGGCAAGGTGTGGTTTGTTGTGTGTCTGTGGAATTGCTAGTGATATGCAGCACTTATTAATGATTAAAGTCAGATTTTTTTTCCAGAGGAGAGCTCAGGATTAAGTTTGCAGTTGGGAGCAGAATATGAGCAGAAGAAGCAAAAACTCAAGCAAGAGCTTCGTTTGGACTACAGACGATATATGGCTCAGGTTTGCTGTAGTTATGTTTAGAACACAATCTGTTATACTGTTCCTTACTAAGGTACCATGATGTGTATAACAAAAATAACCGTAAGTTTCTAACTGCATTTTCTTAGTTCTCACAAAAACTTGCAGGAATTTACTGGCGAGGGAAGAAGGGTAGGGAATCCCCTTCTCTAACTGTCCACATCACATCAGCTGAGGTGTTATTGAAAGTAGCCTTTAAAATGGAAGTTCCTTTGAAGAACAGAGTTTGGGTTGGATCCATCGTTACAGGACAGTGTATTAAAACAGATCGTTGTCCCCCTTTTGTTATTCCACGTGTCACACTGACCCTTCCAATCTCTAACTTTAGAAAAAGGATCTGCATGCTGGTGAACCCGGCCCACAGGCTCAAGGCCTTTCCTTACCCATCGGTGAGAGGAGATTTGCCAAGGTAGCCATTTACTCTCTCTGTGTGTGTGTGTGTGTGTGTGTGTGTGTGTGTGTGTGTGTGTGTGTGTGTGTGTGTGTGTGTGTGTGTGTGTGTGTGTGTGTGTGTGTGTGTGTGTGTGTGTGTGTGGGTGTGGGGGGGGGCATATTTTAGTTGGATTAAACAGAATGCCAGGTCGCCATGGCCAGGCTAACATACCGACCAAGCCCTCTTTCATTGCACCGAGAGGCCCTTTTACATTAGAATGACTTAAGGAGTGATATAGTACAGTAGTTTACATTTGTTTCCCAATGTTGATTGTGCAAGATAAGATTTGGTGTCCCACAGAAACTAATTTAGTTGACACTTGTGTATGCTGGCATTCTGTAGCTAACTTAGCATCAGGTTTACCTGGTAAAATAAAGCAAAATAAAATATTGTTCAATTTATATTTTTTTTAAACAACTGAATGGCTTGTGATTTGAAGATGGGCAAGTTTGTGTTGTCTTTCTCCAGGACAAATTAAGAGATGAAAGAAACAAGGAATACAACCTCTTCCTTAATGGACAGTCAGGGCAAATAAGGAGACTACTTTCAAATGCCTCTCAGGTAACAATAGATTATGCATACCGAGAATAAGATGTATGTGTTTTTTATGAAAATATCTCTACCTATTCAATGTGTTTTTAATAAGTTTATGTTTGAGTCTCCTGTTTATTGGCTACATTTGACTAAGATCCTACAGCATGTTGCCACATTTTGAACATTTAACACATCTCTTTCCTGATTCACAGGTGCAGGCCCCGGAGACTGTGAGTCCAACTGTACTGTATTTTCCCCCAGCCATACCAGAGGCCCAGCATAACACCCAGCTTAACCAAGAAGGCCAGCCTTGGGAGCGACTCCCATCCAGGAGGAACGTTGCCACCCTAACCGACAGGGGGACAGGGACAGAGGGTCAGGCCCCACGAGGGCGGAGGCACTGGGAGCACCACAGACCAGAGGAGTCCCTGGAGCACTGGGAGAGAAGGAGGCCCAGGAGGAGAAGCAGGCACAGGGATGAGTACAACTCTGAGGAGGAGGAAGAAGAGGAGTTTGAGTTCTTGGAGAGGGGGAGATCCAGGTGGAGCCGAGAGCCAGAGTACACTGGGAGAAGAGAGAGGAGAATAGTTCATCACAGCCCTGACAGGTGCTTCTCAGGAGAGTTGATCAGATCCAGCACTACCCCATCTATAAGCTATGGGTTTTTTTTATGTCGGCAAACTACCTGCCGCTGTAAAGAAATACACTGAGTGTACAAAACATTATGAACACCTGCTCTTTCCATGACAGGCTGAGCAGGTGAAAGCAATGATCCTTTATTGATGTCACATGTTAAATCCACTTTAATCAGTGTAGATGAAGGGGGGGAAACCAGCTAAACAATGATTTTAAGCCTTGAGACAATTGAGACATGGATTGTGTATGTGTGCCATTCAGAGGGTGAATGGGAAAGACCAAAGATTTAAGTGCCTTTGAACAGGGTATGGTAGTAGATTCCAGGCGCATTGGTTTGTGTCAAGAACTTTAATGCTGCTGGGTTTTTCACGCTCAACCGTTTCCTTGTGTCTCAAAAATGGTCCACCACCCAAAAGAGATCCAGCCAACTTGACACAACTGTTGGAAGGAAGCATTGGGGGGAGCGCATCTCAAGAAGGTGTTCTAAATGTTCTGTACACTGTGTAAATATATAGCTATCATTGTAATCTTCCTGTTTAAAGGCCCATTGCACTGGGCCTTTAAACAGGAAGATTACAATGATAGCTATATATTTACACAGTGTACAGAACATTTAGAACATATATACATATACATATACACAGTGCCTTGCGAAAGTATTCGGCCCCCTTGAACTTTGCGACCTTTTGCCACATTTCAGGCTTTAAACATAAAGATATAAAACTGTATTTTTTTGTGAAGAATCAACAACAAGTGGGACACAATCATGAAGTGGAATGACATTTATTGGATATTTCAAACTTTTTTAACAAATCAAAAACTGAAAAATTGGGCGTGCAAAATTATTCAGCCCCTTTACTTTCAGTGCAGCAAACTCTCCAGAAGTTCAGTGAGGATCTCTGAATGATCCAATGTTGACCTAAATGACTAATGATGATAAATACAATCCATCTGTGTGTAATCAAGTCTCCGTATAAATGCACCTGCACTGTGATAGTCTCAGAGGTCCGTTAAAAGCGCAGAGAGCATCATGAAGAACAAGGAACACACCAGGCAGGTCCGAGATACTGTTGTGAAGAAGCTTAAAGCCGGATTTGGATACAAAAAGATTTACCAAGCTTTAAACATCCCAAGGAGCACTGTGCAAGCGATAATATTGAAATGGAAGGAGTATCAGACCACTGCAAATCTACCAAGACCTGGCCGTCCCTCTAAACTTTCAGCTCATACAAGGAGAAGACTGATCAGAGATGCAGCCAAGAGGCCCATGATCACTCTGGATGAACTGCAGAGATCTACAGCTGAGGTGGGAGACTCTGTCCATAGGACAACAATCAGTCGTATATTGCACAAATCTGGCCTTTATGGAAGAGTGGCAAGAAGAAAGCCATTTCTTAAAGATATCCATAAAAAGTGTTGTTTAAAGTTTGCCACAAGCCACCTGGGAGACACACCAAACATGTGGAAGAAGGTGCTCTGGTCAGATGAAACCAAAATTGAACTTTTTGGCAACAATGCAAAACGTTATGTTTTGCGTAAAAGCAACACAGCTCATCACCCTGAACACACCATCCTCACTGTGAAACATGGTGGTGGCAGCATCATGGTTTGGGCCTGCTTTTCTTCAGCAGGGACAGGGAAGATGGTTAAAATTGATGGGAAGACAGGACCATTATGGAAGAAAACCTGATGGAGTTTGCAAAAGACCTGAGACTGGGACGGAGATTTGTCTTCCAACAAGACAATGATCCAAAACATAAAGCAAAATCTACAATGGAATGGTTCAAAAATAAACATGTCCAGGTGTTAGAATGGCCAAGTCAAAGTCCAGACCTGAATCCAATCGAGAATCTGTGGAAAGAATTGAAAACTGCTGTTCACAAATGCTCTCCATCCAACCTCACTGAGCTCGAGCTGTTTTGCAAGGAGGAATGGGAAAAAATTTCAGTCTCTCGATGTGCAAAACTGATAGAGACATAACCAAAGCGACTTACAGCTGTAATCGCAGCAAAAGGTGGCGCTACAAAGTATTAACTTAAGGGGGCTGAATAATTTTGCACGCCCAATTTTTCAGTTTTTGATTTGTGAAAAAGTTTGAAATATCCAATAAATGTCGTTCCACTTCATGATTGTGTCCCACTTGTTGTTGATTCTTCACAAAAAAATACAGTTTTATATCTTTATGTTTGAAGCCTGAAATGTGGCAAAAGGTCGCAAAGTTCAAGGGGGCCGAATAATTTTGCAAGGCACTGTATATACCTACACTGTGGTTGGAATAATATTGTGAAAATTATGATAATGCACTGTTAGTGTATTAGCAGTTTAAAAGACCACTTGAATTTTCAGCCTGTTTTGGCCTGCCTGGTGGCAACACCAGGTGGGAAATTAGACTAATAAGAAAGAGGATTCCAAACCTCTCTCCCAATATCAGCTCATTTTCAGGTTTCTCCTCCACTCCCAGAAAGTCCGAGCAAAGTTCTTCCTTGAGAAATTGATCTTTGCTAAGAAGCAATTTTTCTTTCTTTTTGACAATTTTTATTGAAAATAATGACAGTAAGGTATTTAATTGTTATCTAGAAATTATTTGATACTGAGATAAAAAAGCGGTAATTTTAACAGAGTATTTTCTTTCTATTGCAGAGTTCTGCGGGAGAGGAGGGAGGTGGAGCCGCCTGTTGTCCATGAAGAGAACTTCAGAGACCGGATCAGAAAGTCCCAGTCGGTGACACCAAAACCCAAGTACTGAGTGACCCACTGGAATTAAACTCATTAGATCAGTCAGAGCCTGTTTCCTTAACTAAAATTGAGGGCAAATGTATTAAATGGCCACTAAGGTAATCACTTTAGCAGAGTTGGCCATCATGTGTATAAAACCTCTCTATCGATCTGTTCCTGTATTGATTGTTGAGGAAGACTACAAAGGAAGCAGAACTGTAATGTACAAGATTTATCTTTAGTCCCGACTCCCAGGCTTGTTTATTTATTGCATTCCTGTGTAAAATATTTTGTTCTTCCATTGCATTTGACTGTCATGCCATTTCTGTGCTTCTAAATATAACCACTGTTCAATAAGCTGTGTAAGAGAGCATTCCCTCTCATTGAGGTTTGGGTTTTAGCCCCAGGCAGACACTCACTTCAATTCCATCAGGGGAGCTGCATTGATTTGACTGTGACGGGTCTTTACTCTTTAGTGTCTGGGTCACTGGGTAAAGAGAAGACTGCAGTCAGACACGGGGATCTGTTGTGGTAGTGTATGAGGTGCTGGTGGTGGTGCGGGTTGACTTGGGTGGGGCTGCGAGCAGTACTGATTGGCTAGGCCATGTCTTTTATGAGGTGGTTCATTGATTGGGTGAACTGAGCTGCAGATGTTTACCTAGCTACTGTCTGTCTATGTAACGGTGTAACTGTTCTCCAGTGCTGTGATGCCAGCGGCCATGAAGACCGCCGAGAGATCTAGGTCTGCAGCCCACAAGGACAAGGCCCAGTTTTTCACTGGACTCATGATCGGTAGGAGACACTCATTTAATGCATGTGTGTGTTCAGGTCTGGTCTTTAGATACAGGTAGGCTATATCTATATACCGGTAGCTGTAACTAATAACATTAGATGTGTTATGTATGTGGCCATATGAGAAGTGCGTAATGTGAATGATGGGTAACCTGTAATGTATGTATTATGTTGAATGTGTAATGTACAATTTGTATTTTGTATAAAGCAGTACTGTGTGTCTGGGACATTTAAAGTTAATTTAATTAACATAAATGTGAAACGTCATTAGCTGTAACACGGGTGGGAAAACTACAGCTGCTGGATCATTTTTTGGGGGGGGTGAATTATTATTTTGGGTAACAAAAAATACTCCATACCAAACTTAAACATCTAAAACTTAGAAATTATAATGGACTTGTATATTTGATATTGTCAAATAACTTCCCTTTTTCTGACCCACAAATAGATTTTGACAAACAATTCGGTCCAAAAGAAATTTGTGCGGCCCTACGTTGAATTTTGAAATCCCGACGTGGTCCTCGAGCCAAACAGTTTACCCATCCCTGCTCTAACACACGCTTGTTAAGTTGAACGGCTATTTGTTATGTGTTGGGATTTTTCTCAGGGGAAACAGAGGGGGATGTGGCCACACAGAGGCGGAAGGACCGCTACAGACAGGAGCTGCTGGAACAGATGGCTGAGGGGCAGAGGAACAAAAAGAAGTGAGTTTAACACGGGGAGATTTCATGGTATCTTTCACACCCATATGGGTCAAGTTGGTTGTTAGATATGACCAGGGCCCTATGTTGGGTTATAAACCGTGAATGTCAGTGAATAGTGTTTAAAAATGGTTTCAATATTTTTTTTTTTTTAGAGAGAAGGATCTTGAGCTGAGGGTTGCTGCCACTGGGGCGATTGACCCAGAGAAACAGGTAAAAGGGTTTGTTAATATTTTTCGAGGTACTGTATTGTCCTTGAAATGCATACTGTATGACATTTGGGTTATGAAAGTATGGTTAACCATATGAAAGAGAATATAAGGTCATGACTTAACAAATATGCTGTGGTGGTAACAATGTTGTAATGATGTGTACTCTTACATTTTGCCAGAATGTAAATCATGAATTTCAAGCTCTGGAGAAACAAACAAATATGTCATAACAAGATGTTTGTTTGTTCACTCATTTGACTTGGGTTTTTATGTTTTCAGAAAAGACTTTGCATCATGTCTGACTAGCTTGTCAAGTCTTTTGGAAAGTAGCCCTTCTCACAACAATGGCATGATCAGCACATTTCACATCGCTCTGAATCAATTACACTGATAATCGATTAATATATTTCTGCCCCTGAATTACTTTGTACTTTACCATAGATGGTGACTAAACTTTCACTCTGATGTATTCAAGTGTTCCATAATTTTTGCCCACATGAGTCACATAGTCTCTTTCCTCGTGTACTCCCAGCCTGACCGCATTATGCAGTTTGGGGCGGTGAACCGCGAATATGAGGGCCGGAGACGTGACATCCCCTATAGACCCGGAGGAGGCCTGGACGCCCTGGGGACCAACTCTAGCCCTAGGCCCCACCAGGAGTTGCCCGAGGCGGGCACAGAGGAGAGAGGTCCCCCTGGTAGGCCCCGTGTTGCCTTCCCCTCCCCTCCAATGGACTACACGAACATCCTGGGCCATCTAACAGGGGCAGGGGGGCCGCAGTTAGAGATGGGGGCTGGAGCGAGATTAGGGGCAGGCATGGGGGTGCCTGGGGGTGCCCCTCTCAATGAAGACTTCCACAGGAGCCTCTCTAGTACCCTGGGAGAGATAGTCGCCCCAAGGTACAGTGAAACAAGATGGGGTAACAAAAGTACATCTTTACTTGGTCAGTTGTTGTTGTGTTTTTTGAATGTGTATACTAAAATTGTGTGTGTGTTGCTTTTTCCAGAATTGCTAGCTTACCACCTCCATTGCCGCCCACTCTAACTGATGCCTACAGGACTCCGTATGATGAGGCCTATTACTACTATGGAGCAAGGAATCCCCTGGACAAAAATCTGCTCTACTGTTAGTATCTTAGTTAACAACTGGGAAAAATATACTGTACTGTGTTTTGGTAAAGAGGCCTCGTGACAGGATTTGACCATAATCCTTTTCTCTCTTCTTATTTTGTGATATTGTGCACTCTGAGTTTTAGGATCTGGCTATCCTTAGAATTAGACAGATTTATTACAGACAATTGTGATTCACTGTCATTGAAAATCTCTTGGTAATATATGTTGACTCCATTGTCTGCAATGAGTAATCCACCAAGCCTTAAATAAACCCCCCGAGACTCTCCATGGAGGGTCATTACCATTTTATTATGAAGCCACTATGTCACCAGATCATGGGCCAACAGGGCTTGGCACTGTTTCCCATAACGCTCATATGACCCACTCATGATTTATACGGCTCATGGACAGACAGCTTATTGGAAATGAGTTTCACAAACTCCCAGTCCAGATGTATGTGAGCAACTGCATCCAATATGCTCCACTTCTGGAGAAATGCCTCCTATTGTTCAATAGCCAATACTCACTATACTTGATCAAATGGGAAGGTATCCAGTCAGGGCAGTGGTGG
Organism: Oncorhynchus keta; assembly: GCF_023373465.1. Taxonomy (NCBI): domain Eukaryota; kingdom Metazoa; phylum Chordata; class Actinopteri; order Salmoniformes; family Salmonidae; genus Oncorhynchus; species Oncorhynchus keta. Next base: position 68,317,991 of record NC_068448.1, read on the forward strand.
CTGGTTGTACTTTTAAATGGGGAGGACAGGTTCATAGTAAGACTGGAAAGGAATGAATGGAATGGTCTCAAACACAAACACCTGATTTCCATGTGCTTGTTACCATTCCATTCATTATTATAAGCTGTCCTCCCCTCACCAGCCTCCTCTGATCCAGGTGTGTGTGTGTGTGCGTGTGTGTGCGTGTGTGTGTGTGTGTGCGTGTGTGTGTGTGTGTGTGTGTGTGTGTGTGTGTGTGTGTGTGTGTGTGTGTGTGTGTGTGTGTGTGTGTGTGTGTGTGTGTGTGTGTGTGTGTGTGTGTGTGTGTGTGTGTGTGTGTGTGTGTGGCAAAGACCTGAGTGCTGCTGTTCTGTGCCAAAACATGACAATCTACTAACTTAGCTTGAGAACACCCGTTGTAGCTGCATTCGTTAATTTAGTAAAGGTCTGACAATGTTTTGGACACTTTTTTTTTTGGTGTGTGTTGATTTGATATCCAACTGATATAGTGTTCTCCTATCTTTCCCTTTTAGATGGACCTCAAGGAGGTGGAGGGCAGCCCATGGTCTTCCCAAATCTGCCTCCAGGAATGATGCCTCCACCTGGACATCAAGGGGCCCGGTGGGTGTCCTTAGTACAGGAATTCCATACCTTTCCACATTGTCTGGAGACCTGCACACAAGTCACCCACTCACACACAATCACACAACTTTGTTTTCATACAGCTCATTGCTAAGTAACACAACTTCAGGTTTGAGTTATTTAAAGAAACAGAAGAGGGCACCCTAAGCAAGCATTGAGAGCTGTGTGTAGGCTATATGTCTCTCACAACTAGGGGTATTGTGTTGATATGGTTACCCATAATGTTTGAATGTCTTTCTCCAGAGGAGCCTATCTGCATGCTGTGGCCCTCCCTGGAGCTGGGCGGGGTGTTGGGGCGATAGGAGAGAGGCCCAAGCAGTCCAAGGAGAGTGTGTTGAACTACAAGGAAGCACTGAGACAACAGGTAGGCTACACATTGTAAAATGTATTTAAACATTGTTTAAACAAGGGAAAATCCCATTGACAAAAACAATATCACAGGACATTATGATACATTATAAAGTGGGTGGTTCGAGCCCTGATTGCTGATTTGGCTGAAAGCCGTGGTACATCAGACCGTATACGACGGGTATGACAAAACATTTATTTTTACTGCTCTAATTACGCAGGTAACCAGTTTATAATAGCAATAAGACACCTCTGGGGTTTGTGATATATTGCCAATATACCATGGCTAAGGGCTGTGTCTGGGCTTCAATTTCTCCCCAGCTGTGGTATGGAGGCGGGGTAAGAGTGATGGAGGGGTGTGTTAGCCATACTCTCATAGTGTGATAAAAGACTGAGAGGAAAGTCTGTCCTCTTGCCCCTACCTCACCTTACTGACTCCCTCTCTCTCCTTCACCCATTCTCTCTCTCTGCTGGCCATCTCTGTGGACTCACAACTCGCCAAGATTGACCAAGTCCAGTTTTAGTGAAGAATAAACCATTAAATATTGATCCACTTTCTTAGTCATCACAGCATTATTATTTGGACCAATAACTGCATATTTGGGAAAATATCAAAATGTTTTGCTGTGTTGTGCGCTACTGAACATGACCCTGTGAGAGTGAAGGTGGAGGGCGGCTTAGTGAGATGCTAACTCTGCTAGCTAGCGGCGTCAGATTGTTTTGTTTCCCTCTGCTGATGCCAGAGGAACAGGAAACCAATGATTCAGATTAGTGACAGACTGCAATATTTTGACAGGAAGAGATCAGGCGTGAGTGGAGTCAGCACTTTTCCAAGGTAAAGGGAATACAGCAGGAATATCACAAGGGCAGTAGAAAAGAGGAACACATTTAATTTCCTACATACTGTAGAGCTCAGATTGAATAGATTGACTTTTTCTTATCTCTCAAATTAACTCAGATATTTTTTTACAATTAAATTTAATGACCAGTACTTGATGGCATCTTCCCCCCTCTGGCCACAGATCCAGGAAGGAGAGGAGCGAAAAAGACAGGAGAGGGAGAAAAGGGATCGCTATGATGCCAAGATCGAGGCTGAGATGAAGGCCTATGATCCCTGGGGGAAGGGGGGAGGAGGGGCCCCTCTCAAAGACGACAGGGGAAATCTCATCAGTACGTCACCTTTTTAATTTATATAAACTCAGCAAAAAAATAAACGTCCTCACTGTCAACTGCGTTTATTTTCAGCAAACTTAACATGTGTAAATATTTGTATGAACATAGCAAGATTCAACAACTGAGACAAAAACTGAACAAGTTCCACAGATATGTGACTAACAGAAATGGAATAATGTGTCCCTGAACAAAGTGGGGGGGTCAAAATCAAAAGTAACAGTTAGTATCTGGTGTGGCCACCAGCTGCATTAAGTACTGCAGTGTATCTCCTCATAGACTGCACCAGATTTGCCAGTTCTTGCTGTGAGATGTTTCTCCACTCTTCCACCATGGCACCTGCAAGTTCCTGGACATTTCTGGGGGGAATGGCCCTAGCCCTCACCCTCAATGGGATTGAGATCCGGGCTCTTCGCTGGTCATGACAGAACACTTTAACATCCCTGTCTTGCAGGAAATCACGGACAGAAAGAGCAGTACGGCTGGTGGCATTGTCATGCTGGAGGGTCATATCAGGATGAGCCTGCAGGAAGGGTACCACCAGGGATGTCTTCCCTGTTACTCACAGCGTTGAGATTGCCTGCAATGACAACAAGCTCAGTCCGATGACGCTGTGACGCACCGCCCCCAGACCAGCACACTCCAGAGTACAGGCCTCGGTGTAATGCTCATTCCTTCGACAATAAACGCGAATCCGACCCCCCCACGTTGTTGCCGGTGATATCTGGTGAGGACCTGCCTTACAACAGGCCTACAAGCCCTCAGTCCAGCCTCTCTCAGCCTATTGCAGACAGTCTGAGCACTGATGGAGGGATTGTGTGTTCCTGGTGTAACACGGGCAGTTGTTGTTGCCATCCTGTACCTGTCCCGCAGGTGTGATGTACCGATCCTGTGCAGGTGTTACACGTTGTCCTCGCAGTGGCAGACCATCAGCTGTCTGTCCTGTGTCCCTGTAGCGCTGACTTAGGCATCTCACAGTATGGACATTGCAATTTATTGGATTGGCCACATCTGCAGTCCTCATGCCTCCTTGCAGCATGCCTAAGGCACGTTCACGCAGATGAGCAGGGACCCTAGGTATCTTTCTTTTGGGTGTTTTTCAGAGTCAGTAGAAAGGCCTCTTTAGTGTCCTAAGTTTTCATAACTGTGACCTTAATTGCCTACTGTCTGTAAGCTGTTAGTGTCTTAATTGTTTATGGTTCATTGAACAAGCATGGGAAACAGTGTTTAAACTCTTTACAATGAAGATCTGTGAAGTTATTTGGATTTTTAAGAATGATCTTTTGAAAGACAGGGTCCTGAAAAAGGGACGTTTCTTTTTTTGCTGAGTTTATCATAGTCGCTAGTCCTCTTTAGTTGCTCTGTCTACTGTTAGATTTAGGTTTATTCACATACGTAGCAACTGTAAAAACCAAAATGATAACTTCTCTGAATGTGTCTATGAAACCTTAGTTTTCAGTCACTTGATTTAGTCTGGAATGCTGACCACACCGCTCCATCGCGCGTGTGTTGATTTTGTCCACCCACACCAGATGCGAACCAGGATATGCAGGTTGAAATATCCAAACAAACTCTGAACCAACTGTATTAATTTGGGGACAGGTCAAAAAGCATTAAACATTTATGGCAATTTAGATAGCTAGCTTGCTGTTGCTGGCTAATTTGTCCTGGTATATAAACATTGGGTTGTTATTTAAGCCTGAAATGCACAAGGTCCTCTACTCCGACAATTAATCCAAGGATAAAAGGGTAAACCGAGTTTGTTTCTAGTAATCTCTCCTCCTTCAGGCTTCTTCTTCTTCTTTGGACTTTATATGGCGGTTGGCAACCAACTTTAAGGTGCATTACCACCACCGACTGGACTGGAGTGTGAACCTCAGTTCATCTTTCAATCACCCACATGGATATATGCTCCTAAAAACCAATGAGGAGATGCGAGAGGCCGGACTTGCAGCGCGTCAAACTTCACAAATAGAACCAAGTTCGTTGACACGCGCAAGCAGTGTTGGTGCAATGATTGAATAACATGAATGTGTAAATTTATTTTGCAATGCACGCAACGCCGGCGTTGTGGTCAGCATGTAAGCCTCCGGGTTATTTCTCTGTCAACATCTCTGTTGTCATTGCATTGGCCCTGGTGTGAGGAGGCACTGTAGCGTAAGCTGTGAGTCACCACTACATTGAAAGTCTCTCTGTAGCTGATAACGATGCCTCCATGTTTCCAGGTGATCTGAACAGAATGCACAGGATCAACAAGGAGGTGTACGTAAACCCAGAGTCCAGGGACAGGAGATGGCCGCCGGGCTCTGTAGGCAGGATTGGAGGTGGAGGGGTACTTACCCCCAGGGGAATATCAGGTAGCCCAACTCTCACAGGCACTCTGTAAATGTCAGTTTTCACTGTCCTGGTCTTTTGTCTGTATGTGTGTGTGAATTGATGAGTCACCCCTCTCCATCCGTCCCTGTAGGTTTCTCCTTTGCTCAGACGTCCCAGTTCGCCCGTAGCAACGTGTTCAGTGATCAGCCTACTCCACAGCAACTCCAGGATCAGGACACATACAAAGACTACCTGAAGCAGCAGGTACCTGGCCCTACAGCCCTCAGCCTACACGCAGGGAGAACACCTCCACTGGCTCCACAAGAGTAATAATGGAACCATGCTATTGATCTGTGGATACTATGGATCAAACAAGAACCACAAAGGTTCTTGATAGGTGTTAAAAAGATCCCATCCAGGCTGTGCTCACAGACCACGGTCAGACTGATGAACAGTGCTGTTTGTTTTGTGATGGACAGATCGAGGAGAAAAGGAGGAAGGAAGCGAAGGAGAGGGACCGTGAAAGGATGGAGGAGGAGAGGGAGGAGAAGAGGCTGGCAGAGCAGAGGGTTCTTATCCAGCAGGAGTTTGAGGAGGAGCAGCAGAGGAGAAAACGGAAGGAGGTCGAGGTGGGGAGGAGGTTATCATTTTTGATTAGATACATGAACCCACATTGGTTGAAGGATGCAAGTATTGAAACTGGATTCTGTATTTTCCCCTGCTTTAGCAAAGTGCCAAGAATGAAGAGCTGATCCGCCAGGCTGAGGAGCGCCGTAAGGAGGCGGACAGGAAGAGCAGGGAGGAGGAAGAGCGTGAGAGCAAGACCCTGAGACAGCAGGTTGAGAGGGAAAGATATGCGCGAAAGGAAGAGGTGTGTAATATGTTCAGAAAAGACTGGATACTGTAGAAACTACTTGGTGTTGTTAGCCGTCTGAGTGGGAGTTGTACCATGTCCATTATGCAGAGTCAGAGGGATCCGTCACCACCTATCCCAGCCCTGCAGAAGAGACTGGGGAAGCAGCACCTCACTCCCAGACCTCCCTCTGCTGTCAGCCAGCTCTCCTCTAGGGCCCTGTCTGTAAGTAACTTAGTTACTCTAACCCTAGCTTCATGTCCACACCCTGGCTTAACCCTAGCCATAACCCTGGTCGTGTTCGCCTGCTCAGACATGGCATGCAATTAACAATGGTTGTGTGCCACTTAATGGACTGTGCAGTCGGGCACCAGATTGCTATAACCTATGATGTTGTAAGCTGATACGTAAAATACAGATCCAGGCGTTGTACGATGCTTCAGCAAAGCCTGGGCAGAGGCTTCATGTCCACACCCTGGCTCAACCCTAACCCTAACCTTACCCCTAACCCCTGCAGAGACACACACAAACACACATACACACTCACTCTCCTTGTTCCTTGTGTCCCCAGGAGCGTTCTATGTCAGCACCACACTCTCCACCTGTACCTGCCAGGAGAAACCAGCTCCGAGCCACAGGTTAGATAGAGCAGGGTTCCCCAAACTCGTTCCTGGGGCCCCCCCTGTGTGCACATTTTGGTTTTTGCCTTAGCACTGAGATAGACCACTCAAATAAATACTGGAGAAAAGACCTGACTTTACTGATATCTTCTCTCAACTATGTTTCTTTCCCTTTCTCCACGGTCTGTCTGTCTCTACCTGTCCATCTCCCTGCCAGAGGACCAGCAGCAGGGTGTGATCAGTGAGTTGTCCACGCTGCGGAGGCAGCTGCGGAGCGAACAGAGACGGCTGGAGGGGCAGCTGCTGCAGAGTGACAGAGAGGAGACAGACACACCCATCTCCACCAGGTAGGCAGGACAGACACACCCTTTACAGTAACACCAGGGCCACAGTAGGTCACGTTGACAAATCTAAACCATTTACCTTGAACAGTCTTGCCCTTATTGCCCAGGGTATGTTCAGGAGGAACAAACATTTCATGAATGGTGAATGCCCTTGGCTTCAAGAACAGAACTTTTCTTTGGTCACGCATGGTTCTTCAAAGTGCTGCATGTATTCAAACACTAGTGCACCTTAAGAGCACTGGAGAATACATCTTTGAGCCTCTGCCAGTTAGAAGGCTTTCCTCAGGTCGTATAAGCAACCTATGCTGAATACCCCATCATGCCGGCTTCGGGTCTGAAAGAAACACTTGAAAGTGTCGAACATCCACAGGCCCAGGTGCTATAGCTTTATTCTGACTCATCCCTGGAACAATACACTGTAATCCATGTTAATTGAAAAAAACTGATTTACCAGGTACTTGTTTGTTCTGTAAGCTGTATGCTCGTCGGTGTATGGTTGCAAACAAAACATACATATTTTATAGGGGCGACTGTGGCGTGTTGATGTTCCATTCTGTCTTGTGCCCAGGCGCAGAGGGCGCCCCCATGGGGAAGTGTTTGAGATGGCACTCATCAGAGCCCAGGGGTCGTCCAGAAGACCCAACTCTGGAACGGCTGCTCCAGATGCCCATGTCAACATGCAGAACATCAGGGAGTTCAACCAGCTCAAATACAGAGGTAAGTCAATGACACACTCTTTATACTATAACTGGACATGTCTCCTCTCTCTCAGTTCTCATTCTCTTATTGATGCCCTCCCCAGATCAAATAGAGGTTAATTGACAGCATACAGTGCATTCTGAAAGTATTCAGACCCCTTCACTGCTGCACCAGATGACCTGACCTCCATAATCACCCAACCTCACCCCAATTGAGATGGTTTGGGAGGAGTTGGACCGCAGAGTAAAGGAAAAGTAGCCAACAAGTGCTCAGCATATGTGGGAACTCTTTCAAGACTGTTGGAAAAGCATTCCAGGTGAAGCTGGTTGAGAGAATGCCAAGAGTGTGCAAAGCTGTCATCAAAGCAAAGGGTGGCTACTTTGAAGAATATGAGATATATTTAGATTTTATTATCACTTTTTGGGTTACTACATGATTTCACATGTGTTATTTCATAGTTTTGATGTCTTCACTAATATTCTACAATGTGGAAAATAGTTCAAATAAAGGAGGTCAATGAGGTGACCAAGAACCTGATGGTCACTGTGACAAAGCTCCATAGTTCCTCTGTGGAGATGGGAGAACTTTCTAGAAGGACAACCATCTCTGCAGCACTCCACCAATCAGGCCTTTGTGGTAGTGGCCAGACGGAAGCCACCTCTTAGTAAAAGGCACATGACAGCCCGCTTGGAGTTTGCCAAAAGGCACTTAAAGGACTCAGACCATGAGAAACAAGATTTGATGGTCTGATGAAAACAAGATTGAACTTTTGGCCTGAATGCCAAGCGTCACATCTGGAGGAAACCTGGCACCATCCCTACGGTGAAGCACGGTGGTGGCAGCAGCATCATGCTGTGGGGATGTTTTTCAGTGGCAGGGACTGGGAGGCTAGTCAGGATTGAGGGAAAGATGAACGGAGCAACATACAGAGAGATCCTTGATGAATACCTTCACCAGAGTGTTCAGCACCTCAGACTGGGGTGAAGATTCACCTTCCAACAGGACAACAACCCTAATCACACAGCCAAGACAACGCAGAAGTAGGTTCGGGACAGGTCTCTGAATGTCCTTGAGTGGCTCAGCCAGAGCCCGGACTTGAACCTGATTGAACACCTCTGAAGAGACCTGAAAATAGCTGTGCAGTGATGCTCCCCATCCAACCTGACAGAGCTTGAGAGGATCTGGGAGAAACTCCCCAAATACAGGTGTGCCAAGCTTGTAGCGTCATACCCAATAAGACACGAGGCTGTAATCGCTACCAAAGGTGCTTCAACAAAGTACTGAGGAAATGGTCTGAATACTTATGTAAATGTGATTTCCCCATTTAATGTAATTTTTTTTTTATACATTTGCAAAAATGTATAAAACCTGTTTTTGCTTTGTCATTATGGGATATTGTGTGTAGATTGACGAGGGAAAACCATATTTAATCCATTTTAGAATAAGGCTGCAACATAGCAAAATGCGGAAAAAGTCAAGGGGCCTGAACTTTCCGAATGCACTGTACATCCCATGCAAAGATAAACTCTATGATCCATTGCCAAGGCTTAGTTCATTCCTGCTGCTGCCCATCTGCTCTGTAAATTTAATCTAAGATCTTTTTTGTTGTTGAGGGATTCTGTGTTCTCTAGTTGCCAAGGTGACTGTCATTGTGGAATCCTGTTGTTTATGGTCAGGAATCCTTCTGCTATGATGCCGTTGGCTGTTGATGGAGCTAAATGAAACACACCATACTGAACTACCCTGGCATCATGGCTCAACTATTCTGTTTAGCTTGGCTGGATGTGCAGCCCTCATCAAGTCTCCTCTCCGCCACGCTATGGCATTACTCTCATGAGGTCATGGGTTGACTCATCTTAAAAGCCATCCATCGGTAACGGACAGTTTGGCCGCATAAACACAGAGGGAGAGAACACAGGGCTGAAACAAAGGAAATTGCCTTTGAATGGATTCCCAGTGCTGAGTTTATTTGAGGGTCCAGAGAACACATAGACACACACAAACATTCCCAAGTAGGTGCTAGACAAGCCCAAGTCCTATCTATGTGTACAACAAAAATGGACCCTTCCCCACAACAATTGATCCCCTCCGTCCCACTCGGTTACTGTTGCATCCTCAGACAACCTTCCCGCCAGAGGCCCAATTCCCCCATCTAACCACTGGTGAAATCCCCTCACAATGATCTCAAAATGTTGAACACAGACGACCTACCCTTTGCTAATCAGGAGGTTTTCTGGTATGTTGTGGTGGACTGTCATTACAACTGCTTCAGGGGAACATGGTCAAATGAAGGTTGTAGTGTGGCTAGCCACTGGAAGATTCTGAAAGCACTGTTGGCATGAAGCCAAAGTTACTAGCCCCTTTTGGAGCTAATTAGTGCTCTCACAAATCATATCCTGATGTCGACAGCAGATGAGGGTTTTACTCATAACTAGCTTACATTTAGAAAAAACTTGTAGAAAAAACTTGCTATATACCTAGCTAGTGTTAGCAATGTTGGGGGGGCAATAAGACTGAGAACTCGCTAGCAAACCAGCTGAGCTAGCAAACAATGTAACAAAAGTATCATTTCAGGATCTAAAAATACTCCAACAGGCTCTGCGTTTCAGGAATCACAGTAGCAAGTACCACTGGTGCACTGTTACATTATTTAGCCATTTAAACCATTTGTTTTTAGATGACCGTTCTCAGTTTTTGTAATGCCCTCAATGGCTATCATGTGCTTCAAACATGAGCTTGTCCGAGGACGACAGTTGCTATCCATTTGAGCGCTGTGATTGGTTGGCCAAAATTCTGGGGCTGGCTTAGCGAAGGGTCTGTACATTAGTGTGCCTGTACATTACAGAGTGATGACAACATTGTGTGCCTTTTATTATGTATACAGGGCAGATTTTGTGATTTGGATGCCGGCGGTAGAGGCCATTCTGAGCCTCCATCCCTCCTCAGATTTGATTTATGGAATTTGTAGTAAAGACAAGTAATTTAATTGTACAAGTGTATTACCTTTTAATGTGCCATGACAACAACCAGTCATGATGTTTTCATCTGATTGTCAAACAAATCAATTCAAAATGTAGGTTACTTTTTGTACATTCATCCAAAATAATTCCAGCATCTGAACAGTGCACTATGCACCTGCCAATTTTGCTTCAATTCGCAAGTGATTGAAACTATCTCACCAGAGAAAGCATCCTATCGAGCGAAACAGTGCCCCGCTGTTTTACCATATGTAGCCCATGTATCTGATTCTGTCTGGTCCAAAATAGTATGAGATACCATAATCTTTTTAGCCAGACAGCATCAGATACATGGGCTACACATACATGTCCTCTGCCTTGACGACAATGGTAATATTATCAGCAGTCTTTTTACTAAATAAATGTGTATTGTATCCTCCTAGAGTCTAAGGGCCTGGAGCTAGGTTTCTATTAAGCTAACATATGGAATTGTTTTAAGATGGTCATACCAAGGATCATTTAGCTCTTTTATTTGGAATTTTAGGACCCCTGTAGTATAAAAATGATTTGATGTAACATTGGATTTGGCCTTATTGCGGTTAGCCTATAGAAACGCATTGAATAACAGTCAAAAATAATATCAAAACGAATTATGTTTTGAAGTCTGTCCTATATCTGATAGATATAAGAAAGCGCAGGAAAATGTTAATTGTTATTGCTGTGGAATTACCCTTATACCTTTTACATGGAAATGCCCTATTCACATAGATTCAATTTTCAGCCCGGTACCTTCAGACGAGTCCCATGGCACTTGTGGGGGACAGAGAGCAAAACGGAGATCACCATTGTGTTCGCTACAGACGTTTTCATGAGCATCTTCGGGATGCTGTCTCCTGGTCTGACAAACACCTCTGTAGCTCGGCCACCTTCCACCTGAGTTTCGGAAGGTCGACAAAAATACAGACATCTCTAGCTTAAACAGACCGATTTGGGTGGGGATTTGTTTTTATTATTTATTATGCCTCAAGTGGAGCATTGTAGATTTCTTATTTGTATATATAAAAAAATATGCCCAGCTTACGGGGCACCTTGATTCGAGGCCTGAGGCAATTGCCGCCTCTACCTAATGGCAAGTCCGCCAGTGTGTGTATACTCCAGTGAGTGGAAACACATTGCTGTTGTGTGTGTGTGTGAGCAGAACATCTCTTGCCTCCAGTACTATAGCTCTCCAGAGGCCTACCTCAGAGCTGGCCTATGTCTTCCTCTCCTTTGCGGAGAAGTTGGGGTACAGCCATGCTCAAGTATGGTTGTCATGTCTTGACACAACAATTATGTTCCTTACAGTCCATCTGCAGCTCACTGCTAAGTGTCTAGACTGCGGAGTAGCTGAGTCACCATGGCACTGCCTCAGCGTATACACAGAGTGTACAAAACATTAGGAACACCTTCATATTATTGAGTTGCACACCCTTTTACCCTCAGAACAGCCTTGATTTGTCAGGGCATGCTGGCCCATGCTGACTTCTATGCTTGTTGGCGGACCATTCTTGAAACACATGGGAAACTGTTGAGTGTGGAAAACCTAGCAGCTTTGCAGTTCTTGACACTCAAACCGGTGTGCCTGGCACCTACTATCATACCCTGTTCAAAGGCACTTAAATATTTTGTCTTGCCCATTCACCTTCTGAATGGCACACATACACAATCCATGTCTCAATTGTCTCAAGGTTTAAAAATCATTCTTTAACCTGTCTACTCCCTTTCATCTACACTGATTTGAAGTGGATTTAACAAGTGACATCAATAAGGGGTCATAGCTTTAACCTGGATTCACCTGGTCAGTCTGTCATGGAAAGAGCTCCTAAAGTTCCTAATGTTTTTTACACTCAATGTAGACTGATGGAGGGGTTGAGGACAAAGGATGTTTTCTGTTAGAGGTCGACTATCAGTTTAATCTTGGCCGCAGCTGAGCCTATACTGTAATACAGAGCTTAGCCTCTCATCATAGTGGACACTGGCCAGAGAGAGGAAATCCACTGTGATAGGCTAATCTGCATCCACCATTAGTGCTGCATCCGTACACATGACCACCGCTGCACTGCCTGACATCTGTGTCATGGTGAGGAGGTGGTAATCCTGAAGGCAGGAACTAAGCTGTGTGTGTGTGTGTATGTGTTATAGACAGCGCATCTCGTGAGGAGGTGCATCATGTGTACCCTGACCCCCCCAGTGATGAACACAGTCTGGACATCCAGCAGCAGGCTCTGCTCAGGGAGCAACAACGCAGGATCAGGAACATGAGAAGAGGAGAAGAGTCAGGTCAGTCTCGCACGCACAGACAGAGAGAGAGAGAGCCACACAGTTCTTAATGTGTCTCTCCCATCCTGACAGACTTCTTTGAGACGTATGTGGAGCGACAGCCTCGTTATCATCCTGTGAGTTCACTGTTCTCTTGTTACATCTGAGCCAGCTTCCTCTGGCCACTCCTGGCTGGGGAAACTGATGTCTGACTTTGTCCAGACTGAGATTTTTATAGGTGTCTGACTGGCTTTTATTCTGTGTCTATCCTGTCAGAGGGAGAAGCCAGGCCAAGACCACCAGAGAGTCTCTTTATTGGAGTCAGAGAGCGCTTTTATTGGTGAGCCTGCTGGGCATACAGCCTGTTTTTTTTTTAGAGGTGTGGCCTGGTGTTGTCGGTGACTGAACAAATATTCTCCTGAGGACGTGCTTACTGGAAAGAAATGAATAGTGATACATTGGGGTACAGTATTACAATGAAGTGGATATGGGATGAACACACACACGCGCTACACTACAGCCAATTGAGGGGAGGGGCATTGGGCACGATCTGGGTAGCTGCCAGTGCCAACACGGCACATGTGAAGCCAATGGCACCCACACAGCTGGTGCCAGTCCTGCGAGAGGGCAGAGAGCCTGTGCTAGCTGCATGGTGGGTTTAGCAAGACCGGACTGAGAGAGGAAGGTAGGAAGGGAATGTGCTGCAGCTGCTATAGTGTTAACCCCCCAATATTGCCCTCATATTTTTACCACTGCTGTAGCATGTTCATTTTAAAGAGACTTGGAGTAATAGCAATTCAGTCATCCAACCTTGCTTGTTTGTAAATGTGTTACTGTGCCGTGTCCTCAGATTACCCCAATGGTGACGCAGGGTCCCCATCCCCAACGCAAGCTCTTAACCTGAGGTCCAGACAGCCCTTAGCCCAGGAGAGGGAGAGCAGGAGGCCCGCCAGCAGAAGAGACTTTGAGGATGTAAGAGTCTATTCCAGAGGAGTGAAAGAAAGAGCCCTCATCACATAATGAGTGCCATTTCAACAGCTCTTTAATGAGTCCATTCATTTCCACCATTTGAGACCGGCATTGGGGAAAGGATTCTAGTGAAGATAAAACACAACCGTCCCTCTTTTCTAGGTTTTAGAATTAGAAGATAAGGGGAGATGAACAAACACATTTCATGGGTGGGGAACGAACGATCAGGCTTTCAACTCGCTCAAGCTGGGTAGTGCAGCAGCAGTTTTCCTCTTCATGTCCGTCATTGCAGAAATGTCCAGTTTATCAACTAGCCCATGTTAGCTAACATGTTTTAGCCCATCGATTTTGTTGAGTCACTCAGATATCACATGAAGACATAAGACCTGCAAAATGTTCTCTCCACTAACAAGAGGGATGTGAACAGTTTGTGTGATGGACAAGTGTATATTCTCTCTGTAGTCTTTAGTAACCCGTAATCTTTAGTAACCTGCTGTACTCAGAGATGTTGTGATGTTTCCATGTTATGGTCCAGGACATGGTGACTCCCGGTGGTCAGAGGGAGGACGAGGGCCAACTGGATGCCCAGTCTCTATTCTCTGTGGCCAGCCTGAACATTGAGGGGGTTAAGGACCGCAACCAGAGACGCATCCGCAGACTGGATGACTTCAACGACCACAACTGGAGATCAGGTGAGAGCGACATCACATGTCTTTGTGGTTTACTTTATTACATTAAAGTACAGAACAGTTATTGACAAGGACATTCAATTCTACATTTAAAAAATATGTAATTATTTAACCTTTTTATTTAACAAGGCAAGTCAGTTAAGAACTAATTCTTATTTACCCTGACGGCCTACCCCGGCAACGCTGGTCCAATTGTGCGCAGCCATATGGGACTCCTAATCACGACTGGATGTGATGCAGCCTGGATTCGAACCAGGGACTGCAGTGACGCAGTGCCTTAGACTGCTGCGCCACTCGGGAGCCCAAATAAAAGTATTTCTATATTGGAAAGACGCCAAGAGACAACAAACGTCAAACATTTGGACACACCTACTCATTCCAGGGTTTTTCTTTATTTTTACTATTTTCTACATTGTAAAATAATAGTGAAGACATAAACTATGAAATAACACATGGAATCATGTAGTAACCAAAAAACTGTTAAACAACATTCTTCAAAGTAGCCACCATTTGCCTTGATGACAGCTTGTACTTCCTTGGCATTCTCTCAACCAGCTTCATGAGGAAGCTAGTTGAGAGTTCCCACTTATGTTGAGCACTTGTTGGCTGCTTTTCCTTCACTCTGCGGTACAACTCATCCCAAACCATCTCAATTGGGTTGAGGTCAGGTGATTGTGGAGGCCAGGTCATCTGATGCAGAACTCCATCACTCTCCTTCTTGGTGAAATTTATTTAGTACTTTTTTGGTTACTTCATGATCCCATATGTGTTGCTTCATAGTTTTGATGTCTTCACTATTATTTTACAATGTAGAAAATAGTAAAAATAAAGAAAAACCCTTGATTGAGTAGGTGTGTCAACTTTTGACTGGTACTGTATATATATATTCATATTGATATATACAGTATAGTTAAACTAGGTCTTTAGAAAGAGGAGAGGCACTGTCATACAGTAACCTCTAGTGGAAGAGCGTTCTACGATGGCATGGCTATAGAGCACAGGCTGCCGGTTGCACCTTAATTGGGCGGGCTCATAGTAATGGCTGGAACAGAATGAATACAATGGTATTGAACACGTCAAATACACCGTTTCAATGTGTTTAATAACATTTCATTCACTCCATTCCAGCTATTATTATTATTATGTGTCCTCGCCTCAGCAGCCTCCTGCGCTTTATATATAACTGAATAGAGGTAGAGAGGACAAGGTTGTCCTCATCCTTAACGCACCAAGAACTGCAAATCATTCACTGCTGCAACATAATAGAGTCTTTTTGGTAGATTCCTTTCTAAAATAAATGACATGATAAATGCAGATCTAGGTATCTCACGTTAGGATTGGGCCATCAAGTGTCTTTCTGTGTGAATGACAAGGCTTTCTGGTCTCCAGGAGGGCTGTCAGCCGATGAAGGAGACCACCTCTCGCTGCGGTCCACCCCATACCACCCGGACAGGTGTGTGTCTGTGGAGACGGTTGCCACGGAGCCCTGGCTGCGGCCTGGCACATCGGACCCACTGAAGAGGTTAGGGACTGGTCAGAACCGGAGAGAGAGGCCGGTTACTAGAGACATCCTGGACGGGGACGGGCCCTCCACCTACCATGGATGACCTGTGACCTTTTTAGGTCTGTTGACCTCATCTACACATAGGATCCCTTTCTAATGCACTACTTCTGACTAAAGTCTGTGTCCTTGATTTCAAAGCCAAAGAGGTGTGTTTTCTATATGCAGTCGATCCCTATTGATCATTTTACAAAATGAACATGGGCTATATCTGTCTCGGGATCAGATGAGCGCAAAGAAACATCCATGTTTGTGCTTTTTACTCTGAAAAAACTATGAATGTAGCTTATGTATGTGTCCATTTTGAAGATATAAAGCCCGCAGAGGGGACGTCCTAATGGAGATGAGAGCGGTAGTAGCAGAGATACTTCAGTCTTTAGCCTGGGTACCAGTCTCTAGCGAACATTCCACTCATTGTCATTGCCAAAGAGACTGGCCTTTTGGGCAATCTCAACGTTCAATATGCAGCCGGATTTACAGCGCAGTTGCTGATTGGTAGTTGGAAACAACATTCATATTTTCCATGGCAACCTTCTGGAACATGAGGTGCGTGCAAATTTGACGCCATATGGAATTAAAATTGGTGGATTAATAGCCCAGCCTGTGGATTAATTTCAAATTTACACATCTGTCTTCACTGTTCCCTTCTTGTGCAATTCATGCATCTCAGCTGGCATCTCCACTGGGCCCTTTTCCATCCTCTGTATTCCTTTTATAGCTCTTGAACCAGTAGCCTAGCCCAACGTCCCAGCAGTAGCAATATACAATAGTTTGGTCACTTATTTTGAGAAATAGAAAATATATTTTTGGGTGTTTCTCAAAATAATATATAAATATTTGAGGAAAGAATTGCCTTGCTCTTGCTTGCTGGATATGAAATAGGCTACATCATTCACAATGAACTGCTGGGGAACTTTGAATGGCGAGAGCTTTCCGGGTGTGACGCGATCACATTGGCTGGTGGTAAACATGAAATAAACGTAAATCCTCTGTTCTCCCAGCGCCAAATGTTTGTTTACAATGACATATATTACGTCAGAAAGCCCAATGTTTCCAATCGCATGTATGAATGAAGTTTTCCAATCAGTCTCATTTGCATTAAACATTGACTGGAGGATAGCTGTGAGGGTTAGAAAATCAGGATCAAATCATCTGATCTCTTCGAGCTCATTAGTGATGATATAATCTTCATATTTGAAGATTGCCGAATGGCCAGTCTCTTTGGCAAGGAGTGGAATGATAGCTGAAGAGACTGGTACTCCAGCTACAATGGCTCAGTGTAGTGAGGAGGAGCAGGGCAGCGTCAGTGAGTGTCTGCTCTGCTCAGAGTGAAGCCAGTAGACAGTGAAGAATTCCAGCACTGGGTCCTGAGCTGCACCACTCAGAGATACTGCAGAAGGGCTACGGTGTGGATGATGGCTAGGCTCTGGTCTGCTAATCTTTTGAATGTACTTTGGCAAAATTAATGTATATTTAAAACGTGAAATGTGAATTTGATGTTAATGTTAATTTGATGTTAATGTTTGTATGTATCAAGTAAAGATGTGATAATATATATATATATATATATATAGAGAGAGAGAGAAATATTCAGGTTTTTAAAAATAAATTATTTTAATAATCTTGCCTTTCTCCAGGCTGGTCCTTGAAGCTTAGTCCGTTCCTTGTGAGGCAGACTCATATGGGTCTTTTGCATCCCTTTGATATTTTAATAAGAAATTGTGAACCAATATTGAATTTTAAAAGCCTGTTAAATGAAGTGCCCTTTTTTAATATAGACCACATGGACGGTTGAATAATTCTGTAATAAATTCAGCATATGGACATGTTCCTCTGTCAAACCCATTTCACTTCTAGGAAGATTTCAGTCTACTTAATCCCAAGTTTTCACCATCATACATAAGTCCCTCATTTTAAGGTCAACCCTGTTATGTGAACTGAACTCTAGTTTTAATATGGTGAAACTATTCCTTAACTATTGTTTTCAAAAGTGACATTGAACATCTAGTCAAATAATTTTCTGTTGTTTTGTGTTGGTACACTGAGTGGGTCGCGCATGACGTCAAACCTGTTACCAAGCAGGTCCCTATTTTCTTCCTTGCATTCAATTGTTGCACACAAGCTTCCATTCCCCTGGTCACAAAGGGATTTATGGCTGATTTAAGAGATTTGACCATTTAAAACAATACAACCACACGCATTTAAAGTCATCAAGGATGAGTTTGAAGATTAAATCATCAACCCTGTTACTTTATTAGTAACTTATTTAACCTCTTGAGATGGGAATACTTGTTTTTTTATGAAGTTGAACATGTGCTCTTCGACAGAATGTTGAATTTTTTGGGGGGGTGGACCAAGTCACACTTCTCAAAAAGGCGTGGAATTGGTGGAACGACCCATATAGTCAAGTCAAATCAAATCAAAACGGCCAAACAAATCAAGTTCAAAAACTTTATTGACCTATAACCTGATTAAAATGTCGGATGATGACCAGTTTTGTACAGAAAGTTGTACAGAAGTCTTTTTTCAACATAGAAAACTTTACATTGCTGTACCATATACATTTTGTTTTCCACATCCGTGAGCAAGGAATGCGTCCCATTCACAAGTCTTCTTTTAAACCACAGTTAACATTATTCGTAATTTACTCTATACATACAGCATGTCCCCAAACAAAAGAAAAAGGATATTAAATATATTATGAATTTATTCAAATTTGTACACAGAGTGGAAACTAACTTGAAACATGGAAACAGACCAGTGATTCAGAAGCAGCTCACACCAGGGGCCTATTCAGAAGCATTGCAGATAGAAATGTTGTATATAGAGCTGATAATTCCTTGTAGTATATGACAATCATATCTACACACTACATTTATATCTTGAACGTTGGAACCTCCTGAATGGGCCCGTAGTTGCTCTCCTTTTTTCCAGTTTTAGGAGGAGTCCCAGTTATCGACTATCAGTCTCAGAACATATCAAATGGAATCATTTACCCATAACTTTCTGCCGTGTCATTGTTCAATTACAAACTGCAGGACAGATGGTTCAGTCAAAATAAATAATCACAAAAGCAAAAATCTTCAATAAAGAGATCAAGTGCAGCAGAATACAGAAAAAAATAACGAAATAAAATCCAGTGTTATGAGATTACATTATAAAGCGCCATTTCTGTAGTTAATTTTTAATCCACAGGGCTATTGGTGTTAACGTTAGCCATCAGTGGTGCAGCCAGGAAAATATCTGAATTATTATTGAGTAAGAATGTCACATTTCACATTACTGAATATTCGTCATTTGCATTGCATGATGTATGTGTATCCATTTCATTCTCAAGAGTAGCTTGTAGTACCTTTTTGAAATATATTTGACTCTTCGGAGTCAGAAAGGTGGGTAGGCCAATTGTATAATCATAGTTATTCTGCAGTAGTCAGTAGAATTGGAGAATCAGATCTTCACACAATGCCAAGCCATTCTTCCAGTGATACGAGGGGCTTCGGGTAGAAGTTGCTCATAGGATCCAAGATCAGCTTGACCTCCCAATATTCTAACCTTAACCATAAGGGGATGCAAAAACTGGCCGTCGAGTGTCTAGGGGCAACTTCAACCTACTCTGAAATGAGGGGGCATTTCCTGTCACATGACCAGTCAGGTTCACAGTAGAGATCCCTGGCAGTTTCCTGTACTGGGGGATTCTGGGTAACTGCCAAATCCAGAGGGGGTGAAGTCTGGTCAGATGCACCCCTTGTAGTACCCTAGGGGATGGGAGACCATTGTCCTAAAGGGTTTGTAGACAAACCCAGGGCAAGAGGGGAGGAGGACTTCCAAGTTCCAGGCTTCCCTATCCAGAGGTCTCGGTGCCAGCCCGCTACAAGTGGAACATCACTGGGCTTCCTCTCCAGCCACCTCCCCTCTCTCCACCTCAACTTCCAGTCCTGGTTCTGGCATTGGTTCTTGTTCGGGCTGGGAGGTGTCAGGTTGCTGGGCGATCTGGAACACGATCCCGATGCGTAGGTAGAACTTCCGCAGCACGGACCGCAGTTCTGGGATAAGATCAATCTGCATGATCTCACACAGCAGAGGGTAGTACCTGGATGCATGGGCCTTGAACTGGGGACCAAGAGACAGAGACAAAACATCTACATACAGATTGATATCCATACAAAGACGGAGTTAGGTCTCCTTGAACATGTCACTGACAATGACCTGACCAGATCAATGGCCTGTCAATGTTGTTAATGGTTGAGATCCTTACCCTGTCATCACTGATCTTCAGGACCTTGGTGAGGAAGAGGAGGAGCAGGTTTGTCCAGGCTTCTCTGTGGCTCTCTGATGTTAGAGTCAGGAAGTAGGCTACTGCCTCACTGCACACACTAGAGGGAAATAGGAAGGGATCATAACAACATGACTCATTTGCCATATGAAAACTTTTCAGTGACACAGGATTAAGATGCGATTCACTAATTAATTAGCACCCAGACTTATTTCACTGCCAACGTGAAATTGTTTGATGAGTTGACTACACCAGCCACAGGGAGAGGAGCAGCCATGACCTCAGCATTTCCCTCTAGCCCTCACCCTGGACCTTTCCTCAGAACCGCCATCTGCCAGCCCTTCATCCCTCCACCTCCTCCTCCTCTCTTTCTCATCTTCCAGTTCCCCAACACTCCATGACCTAGTCACCTCCCAAATCTGTTTTAGTTATTTTAGAACACTGCCATAATCAAACCTGCAGTACTGTTGCAGTCTCCTCTAGCATGCCCTGCTATGTTTGTGTGGTGTGTGTCAGTTTGCTGTTGCAGTCTCCTCTAGCATGCCCTGCTATGTTTGTGTGGTGTGTGTCAGTTTGCTACTGCAGTCTCCTCTAGCATGCCCTGCTATGTTTGTGTGGTGTGTGTCAGTTTGCTGTTGCAGTCTCCTCTAGCATGCCCTGCCATGTTTGTGTGGTGTGTGTCAGTTTGCTGTTGCAGTCTCCTCTAGCATGCCCTGCTATGTTTGTGTGGTGTGTGTCAGTTTGCTACTGCAGTCTCCTCTAGCATGCCCTGCCATGTTTGTGTGGTGTGTGTCAGTTTGCTACTGCAGTCTCCTCTAGCATGCCCTGCTATGTTTGTGTGGTGTGTGTCAGTTTGCTACTGCAGTCTCCTCTAGCATGCCCTGCTATGTTTGTGTGGTGTGTGTCAGTTTGCTACTGCAGTCATGCCCTGCTCAGTTTGCTACTGCAGTCTCCCTAGCATGCCCTGCTATGTTTGTGTGGTGTGTGTCAGTTTGCTACTGCAGTCTCCTCTAGCATGCCCTGCCATGTTTGTGTGGTGTGTGTCAGTTTGCTGTTGCAGTCTCCTCTAGCATGCCCTGCTATGTTTGTGTGGTGTGTGTCAGTTTGTTGCGCATCTTTAGTGCAATTCAGTGAGTGTTCCCTTTGTCTCTCCCTCTCCGGCTCGCTCTCTCTCCCCCTTCTTTCTCTCTCTCTCTCTCCCTCACACACGAATGCACATAGAGACCGACAACCTAAAAGTTTCCTGCTAATCTAGACACTGCCTTTAATACAAAGTGAATCGGAAAGAGACAAGATGATAGCTACTTGGTTATCCTCTAAAAGAGACAAGGCGATGACAACTGTGTTGACTCGGTAATAACAACGGCATCCTGTCTGTTTGTGGATCCATATACAATACCCACTATCAATTCCAGACATTTCAGATAGCTGTCACATTTAGACAGGCTGTCTAAATGAGTGGAGAGAGTGGGAGTCATCGACTGTTGGCGATACATCAACACAATCTGACTCAGTCATTCTCTCTCAGGACCAATTTATTGATTCCACTCTCGCTTTGGTGGATAATTCCATTTTGCGTCGGCGACTGTGACTTCTCTATTCCCTAGTAAACAGAGGCGTGACTCTGTCTCAGTCCTTCGGACAGCTGTGGTCAGGGTCAGGACAGAGCATGGGTGTCGTATCGAGATGCGTGCCCACCCCCCCCATTTAACTCTGCTCCCCTCTAATGACATGGACTGATCAATGCCTGCCCTCTCCCAGCAGCCTGTCCTCTCCCAGCAGCCTGCCCTCTCTCCCATCAGCCTGCCCTCTCTCCCATCAGCCTGCCCTCTCCCAGCAGCCTGTCCTCTCCCAGCAGCCTGTCCTCTCCCATCAGCCTGCCCTCTCCCAGCAGCCTGTCCTCTCCCAGCAGCCTGTCCTCTCCCAGCAGCCTGTCCTCTCCCAGCAGCCTGTCCTCTCCCAGCAGCCTGTCCTCTCCCATCAGCCTGCCCTCTCCCAGCAGCCTGTCCTCTCCCAGCAGCCTGTCCTCTCCCAGCAGCCTGTCCTCTCCCAGCAGGCTGTCCTCTTCCAGCAGCCTGTCCTCTCCCAGCACCCTGTCCTCTCCAAGCAGCCTGTCCTCTCCCAGCAGCCTGTCCTCTCCTAGCACCCTGTCCTCTCCTAGCAGCCTGTCCTCTCCCAGCAGACTGTCCTCTCCTAGCAGCCTGTCCTCTCCTAGCAGCCTGTCCTCTCCCAGCAGCC
Source organism: Oncorhynchus keta (assembly GCF_023373465.1). Taxonomy (NCBI): domain Eukaryota; kingdom Metazoa; phylum Chordata; class Actinopteri; order Salmoniformes; family Salmonidae; genus Oncorhynchus; species Oncorhynchus keta. The sequence continues at coordinate 68,339,947 of NC_068448.1, forward strand.
TGACCTCTCCAAGCAGCCTGTCCTCTCCAAGCAGCCTGTCCTCTCCCAGCAGCCTGTCCTCTCCCAGCAGCCTGTCCTCTCCAAGCAGCCTGTCCTCTCCAAGCAGCCTGTCCTCTCCAAGCAGCCCTTCATAAATAACAGGCGTCTGACATGCCCTTGCTCCCCCTCATGAAAAATTATGAAAGTTGTTTATTCTGGTAGATAGCAGCCTGCTGCCTGGTTCTTAAATACCCCAGACATTCCATTTATAGGATTTCAATAAAAGTAATGTTTGCAGAGAGTTCCACCCACAACAAAGCAGCAAATTAGTTGTAAAACATTTTTGTAAATCGAGAGCACATTCTGGGCATCCTCCAGACATATGTGAAAATACAGTAATTCCCATCACACACTGCTCCATGAGGGAGGTTTGTGTGTGCAGTGAGAGGATGATCAGGGATTGTCGTGACATGATGAAAGGCTCGTTAGTGAGAGGGAGAGGAGCAGAACAACAGCAGGAAGCAGTAGAAAAGAACTACAGAGGGCATTTGTTTAGTTTGACAGGCGCCATTCAGTGATATGGTGGTGGGGCGTGGCGGTCCTTCCTTACTTGAGCAGCTGTCTCTGGACCTCTTCCCAGGCAGTCTGACGGCTGTCGTCAGTGTACATCCGGAACAGGATCCTCAGGCCACACGCCAGACTGCTGGTCTCCTGCTTCAGCAGATTGGGCTTTGACTTCCCTTTAAAACCTGGAACAGACAGAGAGAGAGAGTGGTTACTGCCCGTTACAGTCACAGAGAGGCCCATCACAATTAGGGACTACAAACGAGGGACATTGTGCCAATTGTTCAAAGAATTCCATTTGAGATTCATAACATCACTCTTCTACTTCATGTCATTCTAGCAGATTCCTCGGGTGGTGCACTGCAGAGCCATAGATGGATGCTGGTATAACCGCCTCTGTTCTGGTGCAGAGTGACCCACCTGCCTTCCAGAGAGTGGTCCTCTGCTCGTTGTTGGCGTTGAAGGCTTTGGCGAAGTGGTGGGACTCCAGCAGACAGTCCAGCAGCTTGAACAGCTGTTCTGAGGTCAGATAGTGGTACATTCCCTGGTCCTGGGTCTCCACAAGTACGTCTGCTGCGTCCAGAGAATCTCTCTGGAGAGGACCAACACATACATACACAACCATTAGACAACCAACTCATACATACACAACCATTAGACAACCAACACATACATACATACACAACCATTAGACAACCAACACATACATACACAACCATTAGACAACCAACTCATACATACACAACCATTAGACAACCAACACATACATACACAACCATTAGACAACCAACACATACATACACAACCATTAGACAACCAACACATACATACCCAATCATTAGACAACCAACTCATACATACACAACCATTAGACAACCAACTCATACATACACAACCATTAGACAACCAACTCATACATACACAACCATTAGACAACCAACACATACATACACAACCATTAGACAACCAACTCATACATACACAATCATTAGACAACCAACACATACATACACAACCATTAGACAACCAACACATACATACACAATCATTAGACAACCAACTCATACTTACACAACCATTAGACAACCAACACATACATACACAACCATTAGACAACCAACTCATACATACACAATCATTAGACAACCAACTCATACATACACAACCATTAGACAACCAACACATACATACACAATCATTAGACAACCAACTCATACTTACACAACCATTAGACAACCAACACATACATACACAACCATTAGACAACCAACTCATACATACACAATCATTAGACAACCAACACATACATACACAACCATTAGACAACCAACTCATACATACACAATCATTAGACAACCAACACATACATACACAACCATTAGACAACCAACTCATACATACACAACCATTAGACAACCAACACATACATACACAACCATTAGACAACCAACACATACATACACAACCATTAGACAACCAACTCATACATACACAATCATTAGACAACCAACACATACATACACAACCATTTGACAACCAACTCATACATACACAACCATTAGACAACCAACTCATACATACACACTCATTAGACAACCAACTCATACATACACAATCATTAGACAACCAACACATACATACACAATCATTAGACAACCAACACATACATACACCACCATTAGACAACCAACACATACATACACAACCATTAGACAACCAACACATACATACACAATCATTAGACAACCAACACATACATACACAATCATTAGACAACCAACACATACATACACAACCAACACATACATACACAACCATTAGACAACCAACACATACATACACAACCATTAGACAACCAACACATACATACACAATCATTAGACAACCAACACATACATACACAATCATTAGACAACCAACATATACATACACAACCAACACATACATACACAACCATTAGACAACCAACACATACATACACAATCATTAGACAACCAACACATACATACACAATCATTAGACAACCAACACATACATACACAACCATTAGACAACCAACACATACATACACAATCATTAGACAACCAACACATACATACACCACCATTAGACAACCAACACATACATACACAACCATTAGACAACCAACACATACATACACAATCATTAGACAACCAACACATACATACACAATCATTAGACAATCAACACATACATACACAACCAACACATACATACACAATCATTAGACAACCAACACATACATACACAATCATTAGACAACCAACACATACATACACAACCATTAGACAACCAACACATACATACACAATCATTAGACAACCAACACATACATACACAATCATTAGACAACCAACTCATACATACACAACCAACACATACATACACAACCATTAGACAACCAACACATACATACACAACCATTAGACAACCAACTCATACATACACAATCATTAGACAACCAACACATACATACACAACCATTAGACAACCAACTCATACATACACAACCATTAGACAACCAACACATACATACACAATCATTAGACAACCAACTCATACATACACAACCATTAGACAACCAACACATACATACACAACCATTAGACAACCAACTCATACATACACAATCATTAGACAACCAACTCATACATACACAACCATTAGACAACCAACACATACATACACAATCATTAGACAACCAACTCATACATACACAACCATTAGACAACCAACACATACATACACAATCATTAGACAACCAACTCATACATACACAATCATTAGACAACCAACTCATACATACACAATCATTAGACAACCAACTCATACATACACAATCATTAGACAACCAACACATACATACACAACCAACACATACATACACAACCATTAGACAACTTGCACAATTGGTGGCTGACTAAATACTTTTTGCCCCACTGTATAGTACATCAGCGTTTCCCAAACTTTGCAGTAGAAACATTTAACATTTTCAATGATCAGTCCATCCAGCCAAGCTATTGAAAATTAATCTGGCAAAAACAAACATTTTAGCAAGAAATGTGTCCTTCCCCAAAGTTCTGAAGCAGTGATACCTCTCATCCTCCACAGAGGGAGTGAGACGTTACCTGTGCAGCAGCCAGGTTCTCAGCATCCTCCTTCCTGCTGGTCGCAGGGAAGAAGACCATGTTGTCTATGGTCTGGATCAGCTCCAACTGCACCACACACTTAATGAGCAAGGCTGAGAATAACCGCTGCTCCTGGATCTCTGTGGAACACACACACACACACACACACACACACACACACACACACACACACACACACACACACACACACACACACACACACACACACACACACACACACACACACACACACACACACACACACACACACACACACACACACACACACACACTCAAATAATGAGCATAATGTTGAAAAACACTCCAGTTGCACGAGGCGTAAAAATGGTAAAAGTGAGAGAGACACTAACTTATTGGGGTCCTGTTTCTGGGGCCGTCCTCATAAATGCCTGTGCTGTACTGACTCTGCCGCCGGGTCTCCATGGTAACCCTCTCTGCGCTGTTGATGGAATGTTGGTCCTCGGAATGGGACTGGATGTCCACGGACTTCTGGGAAATTGAGTCCTGAGGGCACATGGGCAGAAGTTATTTTGTCTGCATGGTACTGGGTTACGTTGCTGTAAGGTCTAATCTGGCATAAGAGATACACCAGACTGACTGGAAGACCTACAGTATAGTCAGGGTTTGAAACATACCAGCTGTCTGTCTGATATGTCTTGTGGTGTCATGGGATCTCCTTCTGCTCCTGCTGGTCTCCATGTCAACAGCCTGACAAGAGGGCAGAGAGGTACGATATGTGACAGGACAGTGCTACTCTACTTTTACACAGCATGACAGTGTTATACCATACACAGACAGTCAGATATCACTCTGTTAACTAAACAATGGTAGAAGTGACCACGGCCATTAAATACCACCTCTCCCGTCCCTTCTTATTGGATGTGTCTTCATATGAAGTTTATACTGGTGCGGCAGGTAGCCTAGTGGTTAGAGCGTTGGACTAGTAACCGAAAGGTTGCAAGATTGAATCCCTGAGCTGACAAGCGAAAATTAATCTGTCGTTCTGCCCCTGAACAAGGCAGTTAACCCACTGTTCCTAGGCCGTCATTGAAAATAAGAATTTGTTCTTAGCTGACTTGCCTAGTTAAATAAAGGATTTTTAAATTTTTATAAAAAAATAAATATGACTCGGTGCTCTCCATGTTTACTATCACTATGGTCATCAATAACACACAATCATCACAGACAATATTCCCAGATGAATCTCAGCGATATGAATAAAGCCTGCATCAGTATCTTACGCGTGTGGGATGGTGGTCTTGAAGATGTCCAGCATGCAGTTACAGGTCTTGTCCCAGGTCTCCGGAGTAAACTTCTCTCCATTCAGGATGACCACGTTCTCCAGACAGTTGGTGCCTGACCGGGCCAACTGCTCATTATCTAGGCCGAGACGGAGAGGGGGAGTCAAGAAAAGAGAGAGAATAAGTGAGGGACTGCTGGTTTAGCAGTCCATACGCATCTGGATCACATATACCGCTGCAACATGGGTTCAAATCCATCCTACTGCTATTTCACTACACTCTCTATCTATACTCTCTACCTCCATCTTATCCAGTCAAACAAAAAATGACCCACTCCTTAAAGAAAAAAGGAGAGGAAATATGCACAAGAAAGAGGGATGGAGGTGTACTCAGTATAAACCCAGGACTGAATGGAGGTGTACTCAGTATAAACCCAGGACTGAATGGAGGTGTACTCAGTATAAACCCAGGACTGAATGGAGGTGTACTCAGTATAAACCCAGGACTGAATGGAGGTGTACTCAGTATAAACCCCGGACTGAATGGAGGTGTACTCAGTATAAACCCAGGACTGAATGGAGGTGTACTCAGTATAAACCCTGGACTGAATGGAGCTGTACTCAGTATAAACCCCGGACTGAATGGAGGTGTACTCAGTATAAACCCAGGACTGAATGGAGGTGTACTCAGTATAAACCCAGGACTGAATGGAGGTGTACTCAGTATAAACCCAGGACTGAATGGAGGTGTACTCAGTATAAACCCAGGACTGAATGGAGGTGTACTCAGTATAAACCCAGGACTGAATGGAGGTGTACTCAGTATAAACCCAGGACTGAATGGAGGTGTACTCAGTATAAACCCAGGACTGAATGGAGGTGTACTCAGTATAAACCCAGGACTGAATGGAGGTGTACTCAGTATAAACCCAGGACTGAATGGAGGTGTACTCAGTATAAACCCAGGACTGAATGGAGGTGTACTCAGTATAAACCCAGGACTGAATGGAGGTGTACTCAGTATAAACCCAGGACTGAATGGAGGTGTACTCAGTATAAACCCAGGACTGAATGGAGGTGTACTCAGTATAAACCCAGGACTGAAGGTGTCTGTCTTTCCTCACCTTGCTGAACACACCAGTAGAGCTGTGCCAGAATGTCATCCAGCAGAACATCGCTGAGCGACTCAAAGTACTGCGTGAACACGTCAGAGATGGCGTAAAGTGCGTGGTTACAGGTCGTCGTCATCCACTCTGCTTTCTGGCAGACCAAAACACCACAGAAGGGTTTACAACGGTTACACCAGTGCCTCTGGGCATAATCTAGTCATTGTAGCAATTGGTACTGGATACTAGTTGTACCCAGGGATTGGTGCTGTAAATTGTGGAACCAATGGTGTACATATGGAAATAGGCATTGGTTACACAGGAGATAAAGCTGGGTCTTTGATGAATGGGTATTTGGGATGTAGAGACTTGCCTCAGTTTGCTGCTCAGGCAGCTTCATGTTGTCAAAGATCCTGAAGACAATCCTGAACAGATCCTGCCACCAGTGTTTCTCAAAGGTGTGTCCATAGGTCTTCATCACCTCAAACATCACCGTCAGACCCCTGACACACACACACACATTTACTCAACAGTACACCCATCAGTTCAGACTTAATATTCCCATCTAGGATGGCACAGGACTGAAACTCTTCTCACCTGGTCCTGACGTCCAGTTTACACCTGTTGATGATGCAGGACAGCTCAAAGAGGATGGGGAACCACCCTCTCACCCACACCCGGTCCTCTGGGACTACATTCATATCATCACTGGTGTAGTCTTTGAACGCCTGCCGGAGAGAAAACAGGATTGCTTACCACCATGCCCGGAGATGACACACACATACACGGACATGCCGACAAACACTAACGTTTTAACGGTCTAAGCTGTACGGTTCACTGGAGGCTTTCCCTGAATTTGCCCCCCTGCCCATGCGCCCACACACACACCACACACACCTAATCTTCTCCTCTTGTCCACCCCCACACACCACCCCACACAAGCAAACAGAAAGCAGGCAGTGGGGCTGGAGGGTAGAGACAAGAGACCTTGGGGAAAAGTACTGGCAGTAAGCACCATATTTTCTAACATGGTACATGTTCATATGCAAAGCTGTCATTAAAGCAAAGGGTGGCTACTTTGAAGAATCTCAAATATAAAATATATTTTGATTTGTTAAAAACTTTTTGGATGTTATTTCATAGTTTTGATGTCGGGGTGGTGGCACCGGGATCCTCATCTCTCCCAAGTGGTCATTCTCTCTTTCTCCCCTTACCCATCTGTCTATCGCCTCCTTTGAATTCCATGCTGTCACAGTTACCAGCCCTTTCAAGCTTAACATCCCTATCATTTATCGCCCTCCAGGTTCCCTCGGAGAGTTCATCAATGAGCTTGATACCTTGATAAGCTCCTTTCCTGAGGACGGCTCACCTCTCACAGTGCTGGGCGACTTTAACCTCCCCACGTCTACCTTTGACTCATTCCTCTCTGCCTCCTTCTTTCCACTCCTCTCCTCTTTTGACCTCACCCTCTCACCTTTCCCCCCTACTCACAAGGCAGGCAATACGCTCGACCTCATCTTTACTAGATGCTGTTCTTCCACTAACCTCATTGCAACTCCCCTCCAAGTCTCCGACCACTACCTTGTATCCTTTTCCCTCTCGCTCTCATCCAACACCTCCCACACTGCCCCTACTCGGATGGTATCGCGCCGTCCCAACCTTCGCTCTCTCTCCCCCGCTACTCTCTCCTCTTCCATCCTATCATCTCTTCCTCTGCTCAAACCTTCTCCAACCTATCTCCTGATTCTGCCTCCTCAACCCTCCTCTCCTCCCTTTCTGCATCCTTTGACTCTCTATGTCCCCTATCCTCCAGGCCGGCTCGGTCCTCCCTCCCGCTCCGTGGCTCGACGACTCATTGCGAGCTCACAGAACAGGGCTCCGGGCAGCCGAGCGGAAATGGAGGAAAACTCGCCTCCCTGCGGACCTGGCATCCTTTCACTCCCTCCTCTCTACATTTTCCTCCTCTGTCTCTGCTGCTAAAGCCATTTTCTACCACTCTAAATTCCAAGCATCTGCCTCTAACCCTAGGAAGCTCTTTGCCACCTTCTCCTCCCTCCTGAATCCTCCCCCCCCCTCCTCCTCCCTCTCTGCAGATGACTTCGTCAACCATTTTGAAAAGAAGGTCGACGACATCCGATCCTCGTTTGCTAAGTCAAACGGCACCGCTGGTTCTGCTCACACTGCCCTACCCTGTGCTCTGACCTCTTTCTCCCCTCTCTCTCCAGATGAAATCTCGCGTCTTGTGACGGCCGGCCGCCCAACAACCTGCCCGCTTGACCCTATCCCCTCCTCTCTTCTCCAGACCATTTCCGGAGACCTTCTCCCTTACCTTACCTCGCTCATCAACTCATCCCTGACCGCTGGCTATGTCCCTTCCGTCTTCAAGAGAGCGAGAGTTGCACCCCTTCTGAAAAAACCTACACTCGATCCCTCCGATGTCAACAACTACAGACCAGTATCCCTTCTTTCTTTTCTCTCCAAAACTCTTGAACGTGCCGTCCTTGGCCAGCTCTCCCGCTATCTCTCTCTGAATGACCTGCTTGATCCAAATCAGTCAGGTTTCAAGACTAGTCATTCAACTGAGACTGCTCTTCTCTGTATCACGGAGGCGCTCCGCACTGCTAAAGCTAACTCTCTCTCCTCTGCTCTCATCCTTCTAGACCTATCGGCTGCCTTCGATACTGTGAACCATCAGATCCTCCTCTCCACCCTCTCCGAGTTGGGCATCTCCGGCGCGGCCCACGCTTGGATTGCGTCCTACCTGACAGGTCGCTCCTACCAGGTGGCGTGGCGAGAATCTGTCTCCTCACCACGCGCTCTCACCACTGGTGTCCCCCAGGGCTCTGTTCTAGGCCCTCTCCTATTCTCGCTATACACCAAGTCACTTGGCTCTGTCATAACCTCACATGGTCTCTCCTATCATTGCTATGCAGATGACACACAATTAATCTTCTCCTTTCCCCCTTCTGATGACCAGGTGGCGAATCGCATCTCTGCATGTCTGGCAGACGTATCAGTGTGGATGACGGATCACCACCTCAAGCTGAACCTCGACAAGACGGAGCTGCTCTTCCTCCCGGGGAAGGACTGCCCGTTCCATGATCTCGCCATCACGGTTGACAACTCCATTGTGTCCTCCTCCCAGAGCGCTAAGAACCTTGGCGTGATCCTGGACAACACCCTGTCGTTCTCAACTAACATTAAGGCGGTGGCCCGTTCCTGTAGGTTCATGCTCTACAACATCCGCAGAGTACGACCCTGCCTCACACAGGAAGCGGCGCAGGTCCTAATCCAGGCACTTGTCATCTCCCGTCTGGATTACTGCAACTCGCTGTTGGCTGGGCTCCCTGCCTGTGCCATTAAACCCCTACAACTCATCCAGAACGCCGCAGCCCGTCTGGTGTTCAACCTTCCCAAGTTCTCTCACGTCACCCCGCTCTCTCCACTGGCTTCCAGTTGAAGCTCGCATCCGCTACAAGACCATGGTGCTTGCCTACGGTGCTGTGAGGGGAACGGCACCTCAGTACCTCCAGGCTCTGATCAGGCCCTACACCCAAACAAGGGCACTGCGTTCATCCACCTCTGGCCTGCTCGCCTCCCTACCACTGAGGAAGTACAGTTCCCGCTCAGCCCAGTCAAAACTGTTCGCTGCTCTGGCCCCCCAATGGTGGAACAAACTCCCTCACGACGCCAGGACAGCGGAGTCAATCACCACCTTCCGGAGACACCTGAAACCCCACTTCTTTAAGGAATACCTAGGATAGGATAAGTAATCCTTCTCACCCCCCCTTTAAGATTTAGATGCACTATTTGTAAGTCGCTCTGGATAAGAGCGTCTGCTAAATGACTTAAATGTAAATGTAAAATGTAAATGTCCCCACTATTATTCTACAATGTAGAAAATAGTAAAAATAAAGAAAAACCCTGGAATGAGTAGGTGTGTCCAAACTTTTGACTGGTAGTGTATATATACAGTCACAGTGGTCAGGTATTCTGCCGCTGTGTACTCTCTGTTTAAGGCCAAATAGCATTCTAGTTTGCTCTGTTTTTTTGTTAATTCTTTCCAATGTGTAAAGTAATTTTCTTTTAGTTTTCTCATGATTTGTTTGGGTCTAATTGTGTTGCTGTCCTGGGGCTCTGTGGGGTGTGTTTGTGAACAGAGCCCCAGGACCAGCTTGCTTAAGGGACTCTTCTCTAGGTTCATCTCTCTGTAGGTGATAGCTTTGTTATGGAAGGTTTGGTAATCCCTTCCTTTTAGGTGGAATACAGGTAAAACATTATTATTATTTTTGTATATACACAGATATATCTCTAATTTGGGAGATGCTGTTATCCAGAGTGACTTACAATGTTTAGCTGGTAAGTCACAAGAGAAATATGAATGTTTGGGGACCAGTCATGGTCTAACATGAACAACTATGGGCAGTACCATTTGATGTTCAGCAATGACTGATTTGGGCTCAGGTCTTAACTATGAAACCGGGTAATAAACCCAGTCCAGTGTTTGTTTGTAACTGACCTGGGGCCTGTCAGAGATGTATTTGGCGCAGTGTCGGATGAGGCGGATGGCCTCCATGCTGGTGTCGGGGAACGAGGCGTTGCAGGCGAACTCAGACAGACACTTGACTGCATCCTGGAAGGAGTCTATGGTGGCTGGGAAGTGCTTCTCAAATACATTCGCTGAGATAAGAACAGATGAAGATCAGAGGAAATGGATCAAATTGGATTCTGATGACTAAAGTTAACTGATCTGTCAATCAGAATTACATTCCATGGCCCTGTCATCAAAAATACTCAAATAAACAACTTGAGGATTAAATATTAATCTAATAGTGAAACCATCATATTGAAAATAACATATTATAAGATATGAAAGTTCTTAGCCCGAGGTGTGTGTTAGTAACTCACTGGAGATGTGCCCCGTGGTCTGGAATGCCAGCTCTACGATGCTCTCATCCTGGTCCGAGGCAGCCAGGTGGAACACTGAGAAGATGTTCTTCCAGCCCGACCGGATGTTCCCCGCCTGTGAGTTGACCATCTGGGCTATACAGCGCACCACCATGTCCCTGATCGTTGGAGATCTGGAGGAGCAGGAGGAGGACATATGGGTTATACAGTATGTGAAAGAACGTTGGACTATGAGGAGGATCATCAATACTGCAGTAGCAGTCAAAGTACAAGTACCCCTGCTACAGCCCTTTATTCAGCCCTTCTCATTTTCCCCCTTTTGGATGTTATGACATACTGGTTTCCGACAGTGACTGTTGTCATAGCAAAGAGCTGGTCTATTTTTCCGGGTGCTTTGAAGAATGAGAGAGGACCAGCCTCTGCACAAAAGTACTCTCACACACTGAGTCTAATGAACACACAGCACCACAGGGCGTCCGTGGCTTTTACGTGGCTCCCTGCCACTTCCTCTGAGCTGTAACACTCTTCTCACAGTAAACCAGTGGTTGGATTTGGGACTGGTAGTGCTCCTTCACATCAATGAAAACAGCCTTTAACTCCAATTTGAATCAACTGCATCTGTGTCACAACTTCAACTCTGTTGTCTTTGATTTAGTTGCCAGAGTGCAATTCTAGTGTTCAAAACCAAGAAGAGATATTATATAAAATCACAATCTCCATCTCGGGTTAGATCTGACTAGGGATGTTGCGGTGACCGTATAACCGCCGCACCGTCGGTCATGAGTCATGAAGGCAGTCAAATTCCATGTGACCGTTTAGTCACGGTAATTAGGCTTCTCCAAGCTCTGATGCTGCTGATGGTCATTAGTAGCCTACAAAGCCTTCTAACTGCCTGGTACTCAGCACTCTATTGTCCCTCTAATCACTCTGACATCAATGCAAATGTCTTCGAAACAGGTTCATGATAATGGTCCATTCTAAATCAAATCAAATTTCACACACTATATATTATTTAGTATATGTAATGACAAGATTAAATCAAGAACAGTCTGCTGGGTGACAATATGAGCCTATCACTTGTGAATGATATATTATCACTTCTGAATGATGCCCATCATAAGAAACTCCCTTTTTTTTGGCGACTTTTTAGAATCATAGTCACACACCTCAATGCACCTTTAAATTTAAAGCATTCATGCATAATCACATTTGCAGTCACTTTTGATAATGGTGTTTTCAGCTAATGGAACATTCACGCTTAAAGGCTACTGCATGTGCGCATTGCTGCCCTTATAATGTGAAGAAATAGCCTAATAGTTTACCAGCATTTTAAGCTAAATGTTCTGATCTGTTGCGTCGGCCACATTGCGTCAAAGTTTTTTTGATGCTAGTGGTTGTATTAATTAATTTGGGATATATTGCATCCCACAACTGCCCAGACTATGTTTGGAACATTTATTTCTCGCACAGAATAGGTCAACTTTTGTACAATGGGGGATAGTAGATCGACATAGGCTAGTGATTTTGCTGTTCGTTAGGCCTACTCGTCTTGTTGGCTGACGAAAAGTAAATGTGGACGGACAGTTCTTCCAATATATTCAATACGCACTTCGGAATTGGATAAGGACGTGTGCAGTTGCGTCCCCGATGTGTCTGTCTTCACTTGTAGCCTGTGAGAAAGACCCGATCAAGTGATAGGAGAAGGACACCACTGGCCGCAAGAAGCATGGATTTTTTTAGGGTGCATTACGGCCACAAAGGGGATGCTGCCATGAAATTCAAGGCTTTATCAAGTGCTTGTCAAATTGTGAATGAGAAACTAATGAAATGTGTACAAAAAAACAAAGCAGAGCTCATGGCTTTTTTCAAATCATCATTAGAGTCTCATCATGCAGCCTAACAATATATTACACGTCAAAACATATAGCCCAACATTTGTAGAACAACTACAGTTATATTAACAGTTATATTAATAACTCTAAATTAAGCATATAGGAGTACCTATTTCTTTGTTAACCGTACAACACAGAATAGCCACATGTGCACACTCCCTCAAATCATTTGGAGAAAATATTTATATTTTATTCAGCTTTGTTCAATTGTATTCTTCATACTATAAAATAATGCCATGGAATTCTAAGCAAATCTTGTATGCTAAATGAACTAGTGTAGCCCACAACCATTTGGCAGTCACGTGAGTTCCTTCTCCGGCCGCTAGGTCACCAGACGGCTCGTTAGGGCGCACACCTGTCACCAACGTAAGGCGCATAATGACACTCACCTGGACTCCATCACCTCCTTGATTACCTGCCCTTTATATGTCACTTCCTTTGGTTTCTTCCCCAGTCGTCATTGTTTCTGTTCCTGTTTCATGTCGGTGCGCTGTTTGTGTTTCTTGTTTTGCTCATTTATTAATGAAATGTATTCACTCCCTGAACTTGTTTCCTGACTCTCAGCGGACATCGTTACAGAATGATGATGCACCAAAGGGAAGCATCTGGGAGTGTTTTTTGGTGTTTTCTTTGGAGGTGATGTCGGGTCCGGGTGTCAAAACCGGAGCTACCATGGAGGCCTCAGCCGGTTCGATAGGCTCCCATGCCAAAGCTGGTGGAACAGGTTCCCTCAGCCGAGGCAACCGGGGAGGTCTCAGCCGGTTCATCAGGTTCACTCCTCAGCCGGTTCTTCAGGTTTCTGCGCCTCACTGGAAACGGCCGGTTTGCTCCGGATCGCCTGGGAGGGGGTACTGTCACCTGGACTCCATCACTTCCTTGATTACCTGCTCTTTATGTGTCACTTCCTTTGGTTTCTTCCCCAGTCGTCATTGTTTCTCTTCCTGTTTCATGTCGGTGTGCTGTTTGTGTCTCTTGTTTTGTTCATTTATCTGTTAAATGTATTCACTCCCTGAACTTGCTTCCTGACTCTCAGCGGACATCGTTACGTTAATAATGGATTTATTGTGGTGTAGGCTATATAACATGGATTTATTGTGGTGTAGGCTATATAACATGGATTTATTGTGGTGTAGGCTATATTACATGGATTTATTGTGGTGTATGCTATATAACATGGATTTATTGTGGTGTAGGCTATATAACATGGATTTATTGTGGTGTAGGCTATATAACATGGATTTATTGTGGTGTAGGCTATATAACATGGACTTATTGTGGTGTAGGCTATATAACATGGATTTATTGTGGTGTAGGCTATATAACATGGATTTATTGTGGTGTAGGCTATATAACATGGATTTATTGTGGTGTAGGCTATATAACATGGATGTATTGTGGTGTAGGCTATATAACATGGATTTATTATGGTGTAGGCTATATAACATGGATTTATTGTGGTGTAGGCTATATAACATGGATTTATTATGGTGTAGGCTATATAACATGGATTTATTGTGGTGTAGGCTATATAACATGGATTTATTGTGGTGTAGGCTATATAACATGGATTTATTGTGATGTAGGCTATAGAACATGGATTTATTGTGGTGTAGGCTATAGAACATGGATTTATTGTGGTGTAGGCTATAGAACATGGATTTATTGTGGTGTAGGCTATAGAACATGGATTTATTGTGGTGTAGGCTATATAACATGGATTTATTGTGGTGTAGGCTATATAACAGACTATAGAACATGGATTTATTGTGGTGTAGGCTATAGAACATGGATTTATTGTGGTGTAGGATATAGAACATGGATTTATTGTGGTGTAGGCTATATAACATGGATTTATTGTGGTGTAGGCTATATAACATGGATTTATTGTGGTGTAGGCTATATAACATGGATTTATTGTGGTGTAGGCTATAGAACATGGATTTATTGTGGTGTAGGCTATAGAACATGGACTTATTGTGGTGTAGGCTATATAACATGGATTTATTGTGGTGTAGGCTATATAACATGGATTTATTGTGGTGTAGGCTATATAACATGGATTTATTGTGGTGTAGGCTATATTACATGGATTTATTGTGGTGTATGCTATATAACATGGATTTATTGTGGTGTAGGCTATATAACATGGATTTATTGTGGTGTAGGCTATATAACATGGATTTATTGTGGTGTAGGCTATATAACATGGACTTATTGTGGTGTAGGCTATATAACATGGATTTATTGTGGTGTAGGCTATATAACATGGATTTATTGTGGTGTAGGCTATATAACATGGATTTATTGTGGTGTAGGCTATATAACATGGATGTATTGTGGTGTAGGCTATATAACATGGATTTATTATGGTGTAGGCTATATAACATGGATTTATTGTGGTGTAGGCTATATAACATGGATTTATTATGGTGTAGGCTATATAACATGGATTTATTGTGGTGTAGGCTATATAACATGGATTTATTGTGGTGTAGGCTATATAACATGGATTTATTGTGGTGTAGGCTATAGAACATGGATTTATTGTGGTGTAGGCTATAGAACATGGATTTATTGTGGTGTAGGCTATATAACATGGATTTATTGTGGTGTAGGCTATAGAACATGGATTTATTGTGGTGTAGGCTATATAACATGGATTTATTGTGGTGTAGACTATAGAACATGGATTTATTGTGGTGTAGGCTATAGAACATGGATTTATTGTGGTGTAGGATATAGAACATTGATTTATTGTGGTGTAGGCTATATAACATGGATTTATTGTGGTGTAGGCTATATAACATGGATTTATTGTGGTGTAGGCTATATAACATGGATTTATTGTGGTGTAGGCTATAGAACATGGATTTATTGTGGTGTAGGCTATATAACATGGATTTATTGTGGTGTAGGCTATAGAACATGGATTTATTGTGGTGTAGGCTATAGAACATGGATTTATTGTGGTGTAGGCTATAGAACATGGATTTATTGTGGTGTAGGCTATAGAACATGGATTTATTGTGGTGTAGGCTATAGAACATGGATTTATTGTGGTGTAGGCTATATAACATGGATTTATTGTGGTGTAGGCTATATAACATGGATTTATTGTGATGTAGGCTATAGAACATGGATTTATTGTGGTGTAGGCTATATAACATGGATTTATTATGGTGTAGGCTATAGAACATGGATTTATTGTGGTGTAGGCTATATAACATGGATTTATTGTGGTGTAGGCTATAGAACATGGATTTATTGTGGTGTAGGCTATATAACATGGATTTATTGTGGTGTAGGCTATAGAACATGGATTTATTGTGGTGTAGGCTATATAACTTGGATTTATTGTGGTGTAGGCTATATAACATGGATTTATTGTGGTGTAGGCTATAGAACATGGATTTATTGTGGTGTAGGCTATAGAACATGGATTTATTGTGGTGTAGGCTATATAACATGGATTTATTGTGGTGTAGGCTATATAACATAGATTTATTGTGGTGTAGGCTATATAACATGGATTTATTGTGGTGTAGGCTATAGAACATGGATTTATTGTGGTGTAGGCTATAGAACATGGATTTATTGTGGTGTAGGCTATAGAACATGGATTTATTGTGGTGTAGGCTATATAACATGGATTTATTGTGGTGTAGGCTATATAACATGGATTTATTGTGGTGTAGGCTATAGAACATGGATTTATTGTGGTATAGGCTATAGAACATGGATTTATTGTGGTGTAGGCTATATAACATGGATTTATTGTGGTGTAGGCTATATAACATGGATTTATTGTGGTGTAGGCTATATAACATGGATGTATTGTGGTGTAGGCTATAGAACATGGATTTATTGTGATGTGTAGGCTATAGAACATGGATTTATTGTGATGTGTAGGCTATAGAACATGGATTTATTGTGGTGTAGGCTATAGAACATGGATTTATTGTGGTGTAGGCTATAGAACATGGATTTATTGTGGTGTAGGCTATAGAACATGGATTTATTAGACTTTGTAAAATGTAGATGTTCCAAAGGTCTGCATCAGTTGTAGGCTGTGTGTGGAAGCTAGAAGATGCTAAATGTGTTTGTTAATTAACGGACAATTACTGTGAGACCGACCGTTATTTGCTTGACAATCACCGACTGGCAAAGTTTCGTGACAGCCACAGCCCTAGTTCTGACTGTCTGTTTGCTCCTCCTTAGAGAGCTGGGTGGGTGTTTGACACAGAGCAGTGACTCAGCCCTTACAGAAAGACCAGATTTCACATGTGTTTTTGGAACACTTCACATGTGATCACACAAAATGAGTGTGCGTTTTTCCGTAAGGGAGTACAGGGAGACTGGCTGACTGCAGCGCAAAGCGAGATAGGTGCTGAAATGTGAACCACAGAGGTCAATACAATACCGACCTTGTGACGCCAGACTACCACAGCCAAGCGCCTAGGCAACCAGCTTGTGTATACATGTACCACCATACACGCACCTAAGCAAGCACAACCACAAGCATATTCATGCAATTATGCTAAACACGTGCACACAAACACACTCAAATCAAATGTTATTGGTTACATACACGTGTTTAGCAGATGTTATTGCGGGTGTAGCGAAATGCTTGAACCTGATTGAATCACAGGAGTCAATCAGGAATAACATGTATGGCAACATCCTCTTTACCTGTTCTTTTTCATGATGTGCTCGAAAGGCCTCAGAAAGTCCTTCTGGAATCTGAAGTTTGCCAGCTCTCCCTTCTCTAGAAACTTCATGGACAGCTGCCGGAGAGAATCCACAGCAAAGATAGCCACGTCCTCGTTGGGGTTACATCCAACCTGAACATATAGACAGAAAGAAGTTTAACATCTCTACCCCACTCACTTACTGCAGTAATTTTGCAGTGTAACTACAGTTAGAGTGCAGTATAACTGCAGTACACTGCAACTACTGCGTCCAAAATACCACAGTTGACTGCAGTTACTTCACTTTTACTGCAGTTTCAAAACTGCAATCTTTTTTTGCAAGGGTAATAGCCTATTTTAACACTTCTGTCCTCTCCAAATCACTTTGTGTGTTCTCTGATAAACTAGACCCCAGTCAGAAACATGACTTGCAAAATAAGACATGCCGCACTTCAGAAACACAGCAGAAATCAGTGAAGTACTAAAGCCCTTAGATTAGATTCTTTAAGCTATGTGTTGCTGAGGGCAATGTTACAAAGACTGATTAACACCTGGTTAATCAGGTGTGTGGACTTTCAAGCCCAGTGTTTTCCCAACTCCGGTCCTCCAGTACCCTCTAACAGAACACATGTTTGTTGTAGCCCCAGACAAACACACCTGATTCAACTCATTTAGGGCTGGATGATTACTTGACAAGTTGAGTCAGGCGTGCTTGTCCGGGGGGATACAACAAAAACATGTTCTGTTAGGGCATGGGTGTCAAACTCTGGCCCGTGGGCCAAATTTGGGGGTAATTATATTTATTTTATTTATTATTATATTTGGCCCGCGAGACAATACCAAATTACTACTAGAGCTGGCCCGCCGGTATTATACAGCGCATTCACCGCTAATACTACGAATCCCATAATGCTCTGCTGTTTTCGCGCGCCAATCAGGACAGGACCCAGAAACGCTCTCTCCTCTGTGACAGTAGTCATAGCAACATAGACGCTACAACTGTCAGCGAGCTAACCCTTCCCAAAAATGGCGAAAAGAAAGGCAGAAAACAGGAGCTTTCTGGACAAGTGGGAGGCAGAATATCTGTTTACATATGTAAAAGACAAACCTGTTTGTCTTGTTTGTGGAGTCAACGTGGCTGTAAGTAAGGAGTACAACATTAGACGACACTATGAAACGAAACACCATGACAAATACAAGGACCTGGACATGACTCAAAGGAGCCAGAAAGTAGAGGAGATGAAAAGAAGTTTGGTTTCACAACAGAATATGTTTAAAAAAGCCACATCACAAAGCGAGGCTGCTGTAAAGGCTAGTTATATAGTGGCAGCAGAGATCGCAAAATCAGCCCGGCCCTTTAATGAGGGAGAGTTCATGAAAAAGTGCATGATGAAGGTTTGTGACCTAATATGCCCAGAGAAAAAACAAGCATTTTCAAACGTGAGCCTGAGCAGGAACACAGTAGCTGATCGCACATGTGATCTTGCCACCAATCTGTATGACCAGCTGATGGAAAAGGGAAAAGATTTTGTTGCGTTCTCCCTCGCTGTGGATGAGAGCAGCGACGCATCTGATACTGCTCAGCTGTCAGTCTTCATCCGTGGAGTGGACTCAAATCTGTGTGCTACGGAGGAGCTATTAGGATTCAAATCAATGCATGGCACAACCACAGGAAAGGAAATCTTTGAGGAGGTTTCCAAATGTGTAACTGAAATAAAGCTGCCGTGGGATAAATTTGTTGGATTAACGACAGATGGTGCGCCAGCGATGTGCGGTAAAAAGAGTGGACTGGTGGGCATGGTTCAGGAGAAGATGCGGGAAGAGAATTGTGCAGGTGAGCTAACTGTTTACCACTGCATCATACATCAGGAAGCACTGTGTGCCAAAGCCCTAAAGATGGAACATGTTATGACCACAGTAACACAGGTAGTTAACTTTATAAGAGCCAAAGGTCTAAATCACCGCCAGTTTCAATCTTTTCTGGAGGAGTGTGGTTCGGAATACGTAGACGTGCCGTATCACACAGAGGTGAGATGGCTATAAGCAGAGGAAAAGTACTGAACAGATGTTTCGAGCTGCGTGAGGAAATATGTCAATTCCTGGAAACCAAAGGGAAGGATACAGCAGAGCTCCGGGAGCAAAAGTTCCTGTGTGAGCTGGCCTTTCTCTGTGACATCTCGAGCCATCTCGATGCGCTGAACCTGCAGCTTCAGGGGCGGATCATCACAGACATGTACGCTGCAGTGAGGGCCTTCAAAACTAAACTGTGCCTGTGGGAGAATCAGATGCTGCAAGGAAACCCTTGCCATTTTCCCTGCTGCCAATCCATAAAAGCGCAGATCTCTACCGCCGTGTTCCCATGCGCACAGTTTGCTGAAAAACTCAGTGTTCTCGCCGCTGAGTTTAGCCTGCGATTTGCCGACTTCGATGCCCAGAAATGCAAGTTTGAACTGCTTAGTAATCCCTTCGCAGTTGATGTGGAAAATGCACCAACCAACATCCAAATGGAGCTGATTGAACTCCAGTTCAACGACACGCTGAAGTCAAAGTATGATGCTGTGGGCGCCGCACAGTTTCCACAGTTTCCTGACACAATGCCTCAGCTCCGCACCCAAGCTGCTCAGATGCTCTCCATGTTCGGCAGCCATGTTCGGCAGCACTTATCTATGCGAGCAACTTTTCTCCTCGATGAAGATGACCAAAACAACTCACAGGAGACGTCTGACTGATGAACATCTTCGCTCGATACTGAGGATTTCTTCAGCTCAGAGTTTGAGCCCAGACATTGACGAACTAGCATCCAAGAAGAGATGCCAGGTATCTGGCTTGGGCACATCAGATTAGACCAGTGTGCAATAATTAACGTTTTCTTTATGCACTTTTTCTTGCTACAAGGCATGGGCTTGAATGGTTGATTGATTTATTATCATTTTATTTGTAAAATTATGAGCCAGTGGAAAAAGTTGATTTTGGTATTTAAATCAGAAGGCTGCAAATAGAAAAGAGGCATACAATTTTTATTTAAATTGTATTTATTTAATAAATGAATGCCATTGATGTGTTTTTTCATTTGAAATTCGATTTTGCATGTCTCACTATTAAATTATATATTGTATGGTAATAAGCGATGCTTGTTCCATATTCAATGTTAAAGCAAAACTTGTTTGGGTCCATATTAAAAGGTTAATTTGTTCAATGTTGGCCCGTGACTTTGTTCAGGTTTTACATTTTGGCCCACTGGGTATTTGAGTTTGACACCCCTTAGGGGGTACTGGAGGACTGGAGTTGGGGAAACACTGATCTAGCCAACAACAGGAATTGATCAATTAATGTGGAGGGGAAAAAAACAGCTGTCCCTGACAACCAGAGTTGTGGACCCCTGCTTTAAGCAGAGAAATAAATCCCAAGATGTCCACCTTGTTGAAGTGGTCTCCAATGACCTCCCAGATCCTGGACCACTGCAGTCTGATACGTCCCATGTTGTAGTAGGAGATCTCCACTATCTTCTGCAGGCTGAACATGCGGGGGTGTGTGGGCGAGGCCAGCTCATCCATAGACACAGCACACAACCAGCGCACAAAGTCCACTGAAAACACAGAGAAACCAGTGTCAACCATCAGGACAGCCATGGTACAATGCCAATACATCCACATCGGGTAAGGATGTGATCAAACACTGTAATTTAATTCTGTTCCGATTTAGAACACTCACCAATTGCATTACCATCCAGTCTGGTAGAACCTGTGAATATTCTGCAAGAACAGAATCAATCATATTTAAAACATTTACAGTACATTTATTCACATGATAGAACAATGGCAGAGTTAAGACCCCAAAGCAGTCAGTGGTAATACAGCAGGATCTATAAGAGACTACTACAGTAACTACCTGTCTACAGCCACCACCACACTCTGGGAGCTGGTCTCTCCTATGGACTCCTGGATACTGAGGATCTGCTTCCGGTCTACTGTCCCACCTGCTGTGGACCACAGGACAGTCAGTCACATCTCCAGAGTCAAGCATGTTACCAAGCATCTCCAGAGTCAAGCATGTTACCAAGCATCTCCAGAGTCAAGCATGTTACCAAGCATCTCCAGAATCAAGCATGTACCAAGCATCTCCAGAGTCAAGCATGTTATCAAGCATCTCCAGAGTCAAGCTTGTTACCAAGCATCTCCAGAGTCAAGCATGTTACCAAGCATATCCATAGTCAAGCATGTTACCAAGCATCTCCAGAGTCAAGCATGTTACCAAGCATCTCCAGAGTCAAGCATGTTACCAAGCATCTTCAGAGTCAAGCATGTTACCAAGCATCTTCAGAGTCAAGCATGTTACCAAGCTTCTCCAGAGTCAAGCATATTACCAAGCATCTCCAGAGTCAAGCATATTTAATTTTTTAAAATTGTACCTTTATTTAACCAGGCAAGTCAGTTAAGAACATATTCTTATTTTCAATGACCTGGGAACAGTGGGTTAACTGCCTGTTCAGGGGCAGAACGACAGATTTGTACCTTGTCAGCTTGGGGGTTTGAACTCACAACCTTCCGGTTACTAGTCCAACGCTCTAACCACTAGGCTACGCTGCCGAGCATATTACCAAGCATATCCAGAGTCAAGCATATTACCAAGCATCTCCAGAGTCAAGCATATTACCAAGCATCTCCAGAGTCAAGCATGTTACCAAGCATCTCCAGCATCAAGCATAAACAGTTTATAAAACCAAAACATGTATTAAAGGGATAAGCACTGACCCAGGCCCAGGTATTCGTCGTTGCTCTGCTCCTTGGTGCTGGTGATGAAGCCCTCTTTCCCCCGAACCGTCCCTGAGATGTACCTGGCCTTAACCCCCGTCCCGATCAGCTGGGCCAGCTCCAACTGACTGATACACTTCATTATCTGTAGGGGGGTGGGGGGCACCCATACATTCACTTATTTATTCATTCATTTGCACAGATATATCTACTCATTAGTCTTAATTAGTTGACAGAAAAACATACTTATCACATCGGTTCCACATCAAAATAAACAAAATGGAGACAAAATTATACAATATAACGTAGGACAGCAATACTGACAGAGATGCTATAACAGCTACTACTGATTACTAGACTGAAAAATGAGATGAAAAGTGGGCAGCGGGTCCAGACCTCGTGCCAGGAGGTGCCCAGGTAGTTTCCGTCTGTGTGGGCGACGGTGATGAGAGTCTTGATGGTGTCGATGTTCTTCTGCTTCATCTCAGTGATGCCAGAGCTGGCTGTGAGCAGGGTGAACCGTGCCAGGGCCTGGATGTACGCATCCCGCTCCAGCTGTGCGCGCGTGAGAGAGAGAGTACTGCTTTACTCTCTCCATAAACTTTTAGATCATGCCGAGACATACAAAGACACAAACCCGTATAATCTAAATAGGTATAATAAGTGGGCAATGTGCAGTTATTATTTGATTTCTGTTGAAGTGTCTGTATGTCATAAAATCAATGGGTTTAAATGTCTGTTTGTACATAATGTGGTCATGTTTATATGTTCAGCTGCCTGGCGAATGTAAATGAGCTGTCAGCCAAATGTGGTCCAACACATCACTTCTTATACTCTAGGATGTACAGTGGGGAGAACAAGTATTTGATACACTGTCAATTTTGCAGGTTTTCCTACTTACAAAGCATGTAGAGGTCTGTAATTTTTATCATGGGTACACTTCAACTGTGAGAGACGGAATCTAAAATAAAAATCCAGAAAATCACATTGTATGATTTTTAAGTAATTAATTTGCATTTTATTGCATGACATAAGTATTTGATACATCAGAAAAGCAGAACTTAATATTTGGTACAGAAACCTTTGTTTGCAATTACAGAGATCATACATTTACTGTATTTCTTCACCAGGTTTGCACACACTGCAGCAGGGATTTTGGCCCAATCCTCCATACAGACCTTCTCCAGATCATTCAGGTTTCGGGGCTGTCACTGGGCAATACGGACTTTCAGCTCCCTCCAAAGATTGGGTTCAGGTCTGGAGACTGGCTAGGCCACTCCAGGACCTTGAGATGCTTCTTACGGAGCCACTCCTTAGTTGCCCTGGCTGTGTGTTTCGGGTCGTTGTCATGCTGGAAGACCCAGCCATGACCCATCTTCAATGCTTTTACTGAGGGAAGGAGGTTGTTGGCCAAGATCTCGTGATAAATGGCCCCATCCATCCTCCCCTCAATACGGTGCAGTCGTCCTGTCGCCTTTGCAGAAAAGCATCCCCAAAGAATGATGTTTCCACCTCCATGCTTCACGGTTGGGATGGTGTTCTTGGGGTTGTACTCATCCTTCTTCTTCCTCCAAACACGGCGAGTGGAGTTTAGACCAAAAAACTCTATTCTTGTCTCATCAGACCACATGACCTTCTCCCATTCCTCCTCTGGATTATCCAGATGGTCATTGGCAAACTTCAGACTGGCCTGGACATGCTCTGACTTGAACAGGGGGACCTTGCGTGAGCTGCAGGATTTTAATCCATGACGGCGTAGTATGTTTCTAATGGTTTTCTTTGAGACTGTGGTCCCAGCTCTCTTCAGGTCATTGACCAGGTCCTGCTGTGTAGTTCTGGGCTGATCCCTCACCTGATGCCCCACAGGGTGAGATCTTGCATGGAGCCCCAGACCGAGGGTGATTGACTGTCATCTTGAACTTCTTCCATTTTCTAATAATTGCACCAACAGTTGTTGCCCATCCCAGCCTTGTGCAGGTCTACAATTTTATCCCTGATGTCCTTACACAGCTCTCTGGTCTTGGCCATTGTGGAGAGGTTGGAGTCTGTTTGATTGAGTGTGTGGACAGGTGTCTTTTATACAGGTAACAAGTTCAAACAGGTGCAGTTAATACAGGTAATGAGTGGAGAACAGGAGGGATTCTTAAAGAAAAACTAATAGGTCTGTGAGAGCCGGAATTCTTACTGGTTGGTAGGTGATCAAATACTTATGTCATGCAATAAAATGCAAATTAATTACCCTAAAAATCATACAATGTGATTTTCTGGATTTTTGTTTTAGATTCCGTCTCTCACAGTTGAAGTGTACCTATGATAAAAATGACAGACCTCTACATGCTTTGTAAGTAGAAAAACCTGCAAAATCGGCAGTGTATCAAATACTTGTTCTCCCCACTGTATGTGTTGTGGTACATTGTCCCTGCCAAAAGAACGTAAGAAATACAATACAATAATATTTGGGAAACACACCATTTGAACACATACAGTGTTAGCGTGCTAACTAGATTACCTGTATGGTGAAGATGCAGGCTATCCGGATGGCAAAGCGTATTCCCTCCAGACAGAGAAAAGCCACCTCGGTGTCGTCACAGTCCTGGAGGCCCACACTGAAGGCTGCTAGGAACGGGGTCCAGGCCAGCTTGAACATGGGTCTGACATGCTCCAGGTGTGTGGCGCTGGTGAAGGGAGCCTGGACGTGACTGACAGCCTCCATCAGGGCCTTGGCTGTCTTAGCCATCTGCTCCATCTCTACATTATACAGCAGCCGCCTCTGCTTCTCACTGGCCACACCTGATCCAGGAACAAAGGTAAAGCCAAAACATCAACAAACAGTCTCTGCTTCTTTCGGGCTGCACCTGAACCAGGATCAGATTAAAGGCTTCCTCCATTTAGCTT
Organism: Oncorhynchus keta; assembly: GCF_023373465.1. NCBI lineage: Eukaryota > Metazoa > Chordata > Actinopteri > Salmoniformes > Salmonidae > Oncorhynchus > Oncorhynchus keta. The sequence continues at coordinate 68,365,140 of NC_068448.1, forward strand.
TTGCCTATATTTTCAGATCAGTGCATATCATAGAGGAGATGAGAGGAAGACACTTGAACAAAAGCAATAAGGCCCAAGGGGGTGTGGTATATTTGTCATATATCACAACCCCCGAGGTGCCTTATTGCTATTATAAACTGGTTACCAATGTAATTAGAGCAGTAAAAATACATGTTTTGTCATACCCGTGGTATACAGTCTGATATACCGCAGCTTTCAGCCAATCAGCATTCAGGGTTCGAACCCCCCAGTTTATAACTGAAAATAATCCACTCAAACGTTCTCATTGAACAACAGAGACTATCTCAAACTTTTCCACAGATCAGTAATACAATCTAATCAAACTATATCTTAATCCCCTTTATATCTCTTTGATTGTTATGAGAATTCTATGATCTCCATAAAGATATCAGATGACTCTCGTTGGTTACATCTAAAGCTGATTACTTGAGAAAGATCCATTACGCCGCAAAATAGGCATTTCACATCTTGACGTCTGAACAAAATCATATTTGACACGCTCAATTTCAGTCTGTAATGACACAGTTGTGCTGGCAGACACAGAGGAACAGAGATACGCACTGTGCTTGTTGGATTTCAGAGTCATTTCCTTGGTCTCCTTCATAGCGATCTTCTTCCCTGCGATCTCGTCGTAGATGGCAGACAGATATTCCTCCGGTAGATCCTTGCTGTCGTTGATCCCTCTGTTCATCTTGATGTATTGCTCTTTAGTCATCTTGTTCTTCACCTTTGAAAAGTAAAATATGAGATGTATTACCATAACCATACCCTGTCTGTCTGCCAGCCTGTCTGTCTCTCTCCGCCGGCCTATTTGTCTGTTTATCTGTCTGTCTGCCTGCATCTCTGCCTGCCTGTCTGTCTATTTGCCTGTCTGTCTGCCTGCATGTCTGTCCGTCTCTCTCCGCCGGCCTATTTGACTGTTTATCTGTCTGCCTGCCTGCATCTCTGCCTGCCTGTCTGTCTGTCTATTTTCCTGTATGTCTGCCTGTCTGAATGCGTATTTGCCTGTCTGTCTGCCTGCATGTCTGTCCGCCGGCCTATTTGTCTGTTTATCTGTCTGCCTGCCTGCATCTCTGCCTGCCTGTCTGTCTGTCTATTTTCCTGTATGTCTGCCTGTCTGAATGCGTATTTGCCTGTCTGTCTGCCTGCATGTCTGTCCGCCGGCCTATTTGTCTGTTTATCTGTCTGCATCAGCTAGCATTTCTTTCCCTGTGTGTCTGCCATGGATAAATGTCTGCTAAACGCAGCTGAGGTGATTGTTTCTGTCAGTTCATCTTCCCAGAAACTGTCTCCGGCTGCGGTCTTACCTGCGGACTATGAAGGTCTGTTGTCAACATAATGATTGAGTAGGCAAGGACGTACGCAGTGTCTGCACTCGCAAACTCAGTTTGCCTGAAGAGAGGAGAGAGAGAGGAGAGAGGAAGGAGAGAAAGAGAGAAAAGAGGATAAACATAGAGCTGAATAAAGAATTGATGCATTTGTGCGAGACAACACAGATATTTAGTGAATGCACTGACTTGATAATAGAGAGCAATCTGACTCCTGGCATTCAATGTCCTTGAATGTGTTTGACATCACAAATGAAGTCTTCTTCTAAGTCTACAAATCCACAATACCAAGACTAGTACACTCCACTCCACACTCACCCCTGGTTGCATTCTAGGTATCTCGCAGCGAATTTCTCCATGAGCCTGTCAATCTTCTGAGCCTCTCCCGGGAGACGGAAGCCCTCGAGGAACGTTCTGAGAGCGTAGACAAAGTCCTTGCCTTGGAAGTCCATCTGGTCCACGTAGGCATACATGACCTCTTTATTGAAGCGATCATTGTCCCCCAGGAACTCGCCCACCTGAGTCTGAGAGGTAGGATGTGAGAGAGAGCGAGACAGAGACAGAGAGACAGAGAGACAGAGACAGAGAGAGAGAGAGAGAGAGAGAGAGAGAGAGAGAGAGAGAGAGAGAGAGAGAGAGAGAGAGAGAGAGAGAGAGACAGAGACAGAGACAGAGACAGAGACAGAGACAGAGACAGAGAGAGCGAGGGGACAGAGAAAGGGAAGAGGTTGATGCAATGACATTGAGTTCAATCAATAGATATTGAGTGTTATAGAAAAACAGCTTACTCGCTTGACTCTTTAATGCATGTGCTACACATTGGAAGCCAATTAACACATATTGTCCTAACAAGCATCTCCTTTCCCTCAGAGGCACAGCCAATTGAGAGGAAAGGACTATGTTCTCTCCCAGTGCTGTCAGACTAGTCTCTCTGGCTAGCTGTTTGAGGGCCTCTTGTTCCAAAGCAGATGTTATGAACACACTTTAGTGCCGATTATCACCGAACCAAACCCCCCCGAGGCCAGCCAATCAACCGGGAGAGTGCTTCACTCGTTAAAATATAAATTGATGTGCGCTCGGTGGAGGACGTAGGAATCCTCTTGGAGTGGGATGATAATGCTGGCAGTTCAGCATTAGGAGCTAAGAGCCTTGGTGTTTCTATGGGATGGATGTGTTCTGCTCTGGGCCTGCAGCTGTGTGGAGGCCGGATGAGAGAGAGAACTGTGCAAACCCAGAGTTTAATGAGCTAGAATGGGTATTCGTGTATTTACCACCCAGATCCCCTATTAGCTGTTACATTCGCAACAACCACTCTACACTACTAAATCACAATGGACAGGTTAAAAGGTGAAAGGTTCAGAGAGCACAGAGCTGAATGAGGTAGAGTGGGTTTATTTGGATCCACACAAGTCAAATGAAATGCAGATAACTGAAGTAGATTGGTTAAACAGATTTCAAAAGGTTCTTTACCGAGTCCAGCCTCTCCTCCTGGTGCAGGAATTGAGCGAGGTCCTCCGGGGTGGTTCCCAGCATACCTTGCTCCTGGAGGTACTGGACACCCCTCTTTGGTTTCTTGTTGAACCTGACCACGGAGCAGAGAACAGAGACAGTGCTGCAGTATGCTTACTACAGTATGCTTACTACAGTATACTTACTACAGTATGCTTACTAAGGTGGAGAAGGAAGTTGCCTTCCAGAGCCATAGTCTATCATGTATATGTTGTCCTAATTACATGAACTAACTCATTCATAATTGGCAAATTAATCAATGGCATTAATTGATAAATTAAGTGCCAGTGAGAAATTAAACCTAGGACAACAAACAGGACAACTTCCCTCACTAGAAGGACTGGAGTTGTGCACCCCTGGGTGTGAATATATTCAGCTGTCTATACAGGATAAGATGAATATATTCAGCTGTCTATACAGGATAAGATGAATATATTCAGCTGTCTATACAGGATAAGGTGAATATATTCAGCTGTCTATACAGGATAAGATGAATATATTCAGCTGTCTTTACAGGATAAGATGAATATATTCAGCTGTCTTTACAGGATAAGATGAATATATTCAGCTGTCTATACAGGATAAGGTGAATATATTCAGCTGTCTATACAGGATAAGATGAATATATTCAGCTGTCTATACAGGATAAGATGAATATATTCAGCTGTCTATACAGGATAAGATGAATATATTCAGCTGTCTATACAGGATAAGATGAATATATTCAGCTGTCTATACAGGATAAGATGAATATATTCAGCTGTCTATATAGGATAAGGTGAATATATTCAGCTGTCTATACAGGATAAGGTGAATATATTCAGCTGTCAGGATAAGATGAATATATTCATACAGGATAAGATGAATATATTCAGCTGTCTATACAGGATAAGATGAATATATTCAGCTGTCTATACAGGATAAGATGAATATATTCAGCTGTCTATACAGGATAAGATGAATATATTCAGCTGTCTATACAGGATAAGGATAAGATGAATATATTCAGCTGTCTATACAGGATAAGATGAATATATTCAGCTGTCTATACAGGATAAGATGAATATATTCAGCTGTCTATACAGGATAAGATGAATATATTCAGCTGTCTATACAGGATAAGATGAATATATTCAGCTGTCTATACAGGATAAGATGAATATATTCAGCTGTCTATACAGGATAAGATGAATATATTCAGCTGTCTATACAGGATAAGATGAATATATTCAGCTGTCTATACAGGATAAGATGAATATATTCAGCTGTCTATATTCAGCTGTCTATACAGGATAAGATGAATATATTCAGCTGTCTATACAGGATAAGATGAATATATTCAGCTGTCAGGATAAGATGAATATATTCAGCTGTCTATACAGGATAAGATGAATATATTCAGCTGTCTATACAGGATAAGATGAATATATTCAGCTGTCAGGATAAGATGAATATATTCAGCTGTCTATACAGGATAAGATGAATATATTCAGCTGTCTATACAGGATAAGATGAATATAAGATGAATATATTCAGCTGTCTATACAGGATAAGATGAATATATTCAGCTGTCTATACAGGATAAGATGAATATATTCAGCTGTCTATACAGGATAAGGTGAATATATTCAGCTGTCTATACAGGATAAGATGAATATATTCAGCTGTCTAGCTGTCTATAGGATAAGATGAATATATTCAGCTGTCTATACAGGATAAGATGAATATATTCAGCTGTCTATACAGGATAAGATGAATATATTCAGCTGTCTATACAGGATAAGATGAATATATTCAGCTGTCTATACAGGATAAGATGAATATATTCAGCTGTCTATACAGGATAAGATGAATATATTCAGCTGTCTATACAGGATAAGATGAATATATTCAGCTGTCTATACAGGATAAGATGAATATATTCAGCTGTCTATACAGGATAAGATGAATATATTCAGCTGTCTATACAGGATAAGATGAATATATTCAGCTGTCTATACAGGATAAGGATAAGGATAAGATGAATATATTCAGCTGTCTATACAGGATAAGATGAATATATTCAGCTGTCTATAGATGAATATATTCAGGATAAGATGAATATATTCAGCTGTCTATACAGGATAAGATGAATATATTCAGCTGTCTATACAGGATAAGATGAATATATTCAGCTGTCTATACAGGATAAGATGAATATATTCAGCTGTCTATACAGGATAAGATGAATATATTCAGCTGTCTATACAGGATAAGATGAATATATTCAGCTGTCTATACAGGATAAGATGAATATATTCAGCTGTCTATACAGGATAAGATGAATATATTCAGCTGTCTATACAGGATAAGGTGAATATATTCAGCTGTCTATACAGGATAAGATGAATATATTCAGCTGTCTATATAGGATAAGATGAATATATTCAGCTGTCTATACAGGATAAGATGAATATATTCAGCTGTACAGGATAAGATGAATATATTCAGCTGATAAGATGAATATATTCAGCTGTCTATACAGGATAAGATGAATATATTCAGCTGTCTATATAATATGATAAGATGAATATATTCAGCTGTCTATACAGGATAAGATGAATATATTCAGCTGTCTATACAGGATAAGATGAATATATTCAGCTGTCTATACAGGATAAGATGAATATATTCAGCTGTCTATACAGGATAAGATGAATATATTCAGCTGTCTATACAGGATAAGATGAATATATTCAGCTGTCTATACAGGATAAGATGAATATATTCAGCTGTCTATACAGGATAAGATGAATATATTCAGCTGTCTATACAGGATAAGATGAATATATTCAGCTGTCTATCAGGATAAGATGAATATATTCAGCTGTCTATAAGATAAGATGAATATATTCAGCTGTCTATACAGGATAAGATGAATATATTCAGCTGTCTATACAGGATAAGATGAATATATTCAGCTGTCTATACAGGATAAGATGAATATATTCAGCTGTCTATACAGGATAAGATGAATATATTCAGCTGTCTATACAGGATAAGATGAATATATTCAGCTGTCTATACAGGATAAGATGAATATATTCAGCTGCTATACAGGATAAGATGAATATATTCAGCTGTCTATACAGGATAAGATGAATATATTCAGCTGTCTGATAAGATGAATATATTCATACAGGATAAGATGAATATATTCAGCTGTCTATACAGGATAAGATGAATATATTCAGCTGTCTATACAGGATAAGATGAATATATTCAGCTGTCTATACAGGATAAGATGAATATATTCAGCTGTCTATACAGGATAAGATGAATATATTCAGCTGTCTATATAGGATAAGATGAATATATTCAGCTGTCTATACAGGATAAGATGAATATATTCAGCTGTCTATACAGGATAAGATGAATATATTCAGCTGTCTATACAGGATAAGATGAATATATTCAGCTGTCTATACAGGATAAGATGAATATATTCAGCTGTCTATACAGGATAAGGTGAATATATTCAGCTGTCTATACAGGATAAGATGAATATATTCAGCTGTCTATAAGATGAATATATTCAGCTGTCTATACAGGATAAGATGAATATATTCAGCTGTCTATACAGGATAAGATGAATATATTCAGCTGTCTATACAGGATAAGATGAATATATTCAGCTGTCTATACAGGATAAGATGAATATATTCAGCTGTCTATACAGGATAAGATGAATATATTCAGCTGTCTATACAGGATAGATGAATATGATAAGATGAATATATTCAGCTGTCTATACAGGATAAGATGAATATATTCAGCTGTCTATACAGGATAAGATGAATATATTCAGCTGTCTATACAGGATAAGATGAATATATTCAGCTGTCTATACAGGATAAGATGAATATATTCAGCTGTCTATACAGGATAAGATGAATATATTCAGCTGTCTATACAGGATAAGATGAATATATTCAGCTGTCTATACAGGATAAGATGAATATATTCAGCTGTCTATACAGGATAATGATACAGGATAAGATGAATATATTCAGCTGTCTATACAGGATAAGATGAATATATTCAGCTGTCTATACAGGATAAGATGAATATATTCAAGGATAAGATGAATATATTCAGCTGTCTATACAGGATAAGATGAATATATTCAGCTGTCTATATAGGATAAGATGAATATATTCAGCTGTCTATACAGGATAAGATGAATATATTCAGCTGTCTATACAGGATAAGATGAATATATTCAGCTGTCTATACAGGATAAGATGAATATATTCAGCTGTCTATACAGGATAAGATGAATATATTCAGCTGTCTATACAGGATAAGATGAATATATTCAGCTGTCTATACAGGATAAGATGAATATATTCAGCTGTCTATACAGGATAAGATGAATATATTCAGCTGTCTATATTCAGGATAAGATGAATATATTCAGCTGTCTATACAGGATAAGATGAATATATTCAGCTGTCTATACAGGATAAGATGAATATATTCAGCTGTCTATATAGGATAAGATGAATATATTCAGCTGTCTATACAGGATAAGATGAATATATTCAGCTGTCTATACAGGATAAGATGAATATATTCAGCTGTCTATACAGGATAAGATGAATATATTCAGCTGTCTATACAGGATAAGATGAATATATTCAGCTGTCTATAAGGATAAGATGAATATATTCAGCTGTCTATACAGGATAAGATGAATATATTCAGCTGTCTATACAGGATAAGATGAATATATTCAGCTGTCTATACAGGATAAGATGAATATATTCAGCTGTCTATACAGGATAAGATGAATATATTCAGCTGTCTATACAGGATAAGATGAATATATTCAGCTGTCTATACAGGATAAGATGAATATATTCAGCTGTCTATACAGGATAAGATGAATATATTCAGCTGTCTATACAGGATAAGATGAATATATTCAGCTGTCTATACAGGATAAGATGAATATATTCAGCTGTCTATACAGGATAAGATGAATATATTCAGCTGTCTATATAGGATAAGATGGATAAGATGAATATATTCAGCTGTCTATATAGGATAAGATGAATATATTCAGCTGGATAAGATGAATATATTCAGCTGTCTATCTAGGATAAGATGAATATATTCAGCTGTCTATACAGGATAAGATGAATATATTCAGCTGTCTATACAGGATAAGATGAATATATTCAGCTGTCTATACAGGATAAGATGAATATATTCAGCTGTCTATACAGGATAAGATGAATATATTCAGCTGTCTATACAGGATAAGATGAATATATTCAGCTGTCTATACAGGATAAGATGAATATATTCAGCTGTCTATACAGGATAAGATGAATATATTCAGCTGTCTATACAGGATAATATGAATATATTCAGCTGTCTATACAGGATAAGATGAATATATTCAGCTGTCTATACAGGATAACATGAATATATTCAGCTGTCTATATAGGATAATATGAATATATTCAGCTGTCTATACAGGATAAGATGAATATATTCAGCTGTCTATACAGGATAAGATGAATATATTCAGCTGTCTATACAGGATAAGATGAATATATTCAGCTGTCTATACAGGATAAGATGAATATATTCAGCTGTCTATACAGGATAAGATGAATATATTCAGCTGTCTATACAGGATAAGATGAATATATTCAGCTGTCTATACAGGATAAGATGAATATATTCAGCTGTCTATGTAAGATGAATATATTCAGCTGTCAGGATAAGATGAATATATTCAGCTGTCTATACAGGATAAGATGAATATATTCAGCTGTCTATACAGGATAAGATGAATATATTCAGCTGTCTATATAGGATAAGATGAATATATTCAGCTGTCTATACAGGATAAGATGAATATATTCAGCTGTCTATACAGGATAAGATGAATATATTCAGCTGTCTATACAGGATAAGATGAATATATTCAGCTGTCTATACAGGATAAGATGAATATATTCAGCTGTCTATACAGGATAAGATGAATATATTCAGCTGTCTATACAGGATAAGATGAATATATTCAGCTGTCTATATAGGATAAGATGAATATATTCAGCTGTCTATACAGGATAAGATGAATATATTCAGCTGTCTATACAGGATAAGATGAATATATTCAGCTGTCTATACAGGATAAGATGAATATATTCAGCTGTCTATACAGGATAAGATGAATATATTCAGCTGTCTATATAGGATAAGATGATAAGGATAATATGAATATATTCAGCTGTCTATACAGGATAAGATGAATATATTCAGCTGTCTATACAGGATAAGATGAATATATTCAGATGAATATATTCAGCTGTCTATACAGGATAAGATGAATATATTCAGCTGTCTATACAGGATAAGATGAATATATTCAGCTGTCTATACAGGATAAGATGAATATATTCAGCTGTCTATACAGAATATATTCAGCTGATAAGATGAATATATTCAGCTGTCTATACAGGATAAGATGAATATATTCAGCTGTCTTTACAGGATAAGATGAATATATTCAGCTGTCTATATAGGATAAGATGAATATATTCAGCTGTCTATACAGGATAAGATGAATATATTCAGCTGTCTATACAGGATAAGATGAATATATTCAGCTGTCTATACAGGATAAGGTGAATATATTCAGCTGTCTATACAGGATAAGGTGAATATATTCAGGTATACAGTATAGCAGCACTAGTCTGGCTTACAGGTCGATGCCCTGCTCGATGATCTCCTTCTGTTGTTTGAGAACCTCAAACTGCTCTGGGTTGTCTGTCCCTGACATCTGTGTACTGTAGCTCCCGATGCCCGACGAGGCTGTGGAGTCCAGGGAGTTGATGCTTCCATAGCGGTTGATGGTCTCTGGGGCCTTCGTCTCATTGGTCTCCTGCTCCGAGGGCTTCTCCTGACCTGGGGAGGGAGAAGAACATTGAACAATCAATGGTCTGATAGAGATGAGTAAAAACCCTAGTTGGTGTTAGGACCCCAACGCAATCAGCAATCCAGCACAGCCAAATAAGCCAACACTAAACGTTTTCAATTGAAACATACAGTACCAGTCAACAGTTTGGATACACCTTCTCATTCAAGGGTTTTTCCTTATTTGTACTATTTTCTATATTGTAGAATAATAGTGAAGACATCAAAACTATGAAATAACACATACGGAATCATGAAGTAACCAAAAAAGTGAGATTCTTCAAAGTAGCCACGCTTTGCCTTGATGACAGCTTTGCACACTCTTGGCATTCTCTCAACCTGCTTCATGAGGAATGCTTTTCCAACTGTCTTGAAGGAGTTCCCACATATGCTGAGCACTTCTTGGCTGCTTTTCCTTCACTCTGCGGTCCAACTCTTCCCAAACCATCTCAACTGGGTTGAGGTCGAGTGATTGTGGATGCCAGGTCATCTGATGCAGAACTCCATCACTCTCCTTCTTGGTCAAATAGTCCTTACACAGCCTGGAGGTGTGTTGGGTCGTTGTCCTGTTGAAAAACAAATGATACTCCCACTAAGTGCAAACCAGATAGGATGGCATATCGCTGCAGAATGCTGTGGTAGCCATGCTGGTTAAGTGTGCCTTGAATTCCAAATAAATCACAGACAGTGTCACCAGCAAAGCACCATCACACCTCCATGCTTCACGGTGGGAACCACACATGCGGAGATCATCCGTTCACCTACTCTGCATCTCACAAAGACATGGCGGTTTGAACCAAAAATCTCCAATTTGGACTCATCAGACCAAAGGACAGATTTCCACCGGTCTAATGTCCATTGCTCATGTTTCCTGGCCCATCAAGTCTCTTCCTTATTGGTGTCCTTTAGTAGTGGTTTCTTTGCTGCAATTTGACCGTGAAGGCCTTGTTTCACCCAGTCTCCTCTGAACAGTTGATGCTGAGATGTGTCTGTTACTTGAAGTATTTATTTGGGCTGCAATCTGAGGTGCAGTTAACTCTAATGAACTTATCCTCTGCAGCAGAGGTAACTCTGGGTCTTCCTTTCCAAAATTCTTGAAACGTTCCAGATTGACTGACCTTCATGTCTTACAGTAATGATGGACTGTCGTTTCTCTTTGCTTATTTGAGCTGTTCTTGACATAATATGGACTTGGTCTTTTACCAAATAGGGCCATCTTCTGTCTTAAATAGTATTCTATAATGTAGAAAATATTAAAAAGAAAGAAAAACCCTGGAAGTAGTAGGTGTGTCCCAAATTTTGACTGGTACTGTTTTTTCATCAATCTTTTAGCCAGTAGGGGGGGTTCAGCCTTGAGTTTCTAGATCCAGGTCTCTGGGGAGTTCAGCAATAGTGAGGTAGTGGAGGGAGTGTTGTGTAACATGGAGGTAGTGCTGTGTAACATGGAGGTAGTGCTGTGTAACATGGAAGTAGTGTTGTGTAACATGGCGGTAGTGTTGTGTAACATGGAGGTAGTGTTGTGTAACATGGAGGTAGTGTTGTGTAACATGGAGGTAGTGTTGTGTAACATGGAGGTAGTGTTGTGTAACATGGAGGTAGTGTTGTGTAACATGGAGGTAGTGCTGTGTAACATGGAAGTAGTGTTGTGTAACATGGAGGTAGTGTTGTGTAACATGGAGGTAGTGTTGTGTAACATGGAGGTAGTGTTGTGTAACATGGAGGTAGTGTTGTGTAACATGGAGGTAGTGTTGTGTAACATGGAGGTAGTGTTGTGTAACATGGAGGTATTGTTGTGTAACATGGAGGTAGTGTTGTGTAACATGGAGGTAGTGTTGTGTAATATGGAGGTAGTGTTGTGTAACATGGAGGTAGTGTTGTAACATGGAGGTAGTGTTGTGTAATACGGAGGTAGTGGTGTGTAACATGGAGGTAGTGTTGTGTAGCATGGAGGTAGTGTTGTGTAATACGGAGGTAGTGTTGTGTAACATGGAGGTAGTGTTGTGTCGCATGGCGGTAGTGTTGCAACATGGAGGTAGTGTTGTGTAATATGGAGGTAGTGTTGTGTAACATGGAGGTAGTGTTGTAACATGGAGGTAGTGTTGTGTAACATGGAGGTAGTGTTGTGTAACACGGAGGTAGTGTTGTAACATGGAGGTAGTGTTGTAACATGGAGTTAGTGTTGTGTAACATGGAGGTAGTGTTGTAACATGGAGGTAGTGTTGTGTAACATGAAGGTAGTGTTGTGTAACATGGAGGTAGTGTTGTGTAACATGGAGGTAGTGTTGTAACATGGAGGTAGTGTTGTGTAGCATGGAGGTAGTGTTGTGTAACATGGAGGTAGTGTTGTAACATGGAGGTAGTGTTGTAACATGGAGTTAGTGTTGTGTAACATGGAGGTAGTGTTGTAACATGGAGGTAGTGTTGTAACATGGAGTTAGTGTTGTGTAACATGGAGGTAGTGTTGTAACATGGAGGTAGTGTTGTGTAACATGGAGGTAGTGTTGTGTAACATGGAGGTAGTGTTGTGTAACATGGAGGTAGTGTTGTAACATGGAGGTAGTGTTGTAACATGGAGGTAGTGTTGTGTAGCATGGAGGTAGTGTTGTGTAACATGGAGGTAGTGTTGTGTAACATGGAGGTAGTGTTGTAACATGGAGGTAGTGTTGTGTAACATGGAGGTAGTGTTGTAACATGGAGGTAGTGTTGTGTAGCATGTAACATGGAGGTAGTGTTGTGTAACATGGCGGTAGTGTTGTGTAACATGGAGGTAGTGTTGTGTAACATGGAGGTAGTGTTGTGTAACATGGAGGTAGTGTTGTAACATGGAGGTAGTGTTGTGTAACATGGAGGTAGTGTTGTGTAACATGGAGGTAGTGTTGTGTAACATGGAGGTAGTGTTGTGTAACATGGAAGTAGTGTTGTGTAACATGGAGGTAGTGTTGTGTAACATGGAGGTAGTGTTGTGTAACATGGAGGTAGTGTTGTGTAGCATGGAGGTAGTGTTGTGTAGCATGGAGGTAGTGTTGTAACATGGAGGTAGTGTTGTAATATGGAGGTAGTGTTGTGTAACATGGAGGTAGTGTTGTGTAACATGGAGGTAGTGTTGTGTAGCATGGAGGTAGTGTTGTAACATGGAGGTAGTGTTGTAACATGTAGGTAGTGTTGTGTAACATGGAGGTAGTGTTGTAACATGGAGGTAGTGTTGTGTAGCATGTAACATGGAAGTAGTGTTGTGTAACATGGATGTAGTGTTGTGTAGCATGGAGGTAGTGTTGTAACATGGAGGTAGTGTTGTAACATGGAGGTAGTGTTGTGTAGCATGTAACATGGAGGTAGTGTTGCGTAACATGGAGGTAGTGTTGCGTAGCATGGAGGTAGTGTTGTATAGCATGGAGGTAGTGTTGCATAACATGGAGGTAGTGTTGTGTAGCATGGAGGTAGTGTTGTGTAGCATGGAGGTAGTGTTGTGTAGCATGTAACATGGAGGTAGTGTTGTGTAACATGGAGGTAGTGTTGTAACATGGAGGTAGTGTTGTGTAGCATGTAACATGGAGGTAGTGTTGTGTAACATGGAGGTAGTTCTGTGTGTGTAGCCTGAGGGGACAGAACAGGGCAGAACAGCCAGGTCTGATGCTACTGTTCTGTGGGTGAATCAGGTCCATGGTGGTTGTATGGCTGTAAGAGACATTGTACGTTGGTAAGGGATCTAATTACCCATCGGAAACTCTCTAAAACATTCAGGACACCATCAGGGTAATGTGAGCTGGCAGTGTGCTTCCTCCACTCAACAACTTCATAGAGCAGAGCACATGGTAGAGGAGGGTGGCAGAGCCAGGGTAGAGGAGGAGGGTGGCACAACCAGGGTAGAGAAGGAGGAGGGTGCACAGCCAGGGTAGAGGGAGGAGGGTGCAAAGCCAGGGTAAAGGGAGGAGGGTGCAAAGCCAGGGTAGAGGGAGGAAGGTGGCACAGCCAGGGTAGAGAAGGAGGAAGGTGGCACAGCCAGGGTAGAGGGAGGAGGGTGCACAGCCAGGGTAGAGGGAGGAGGGTGCACAGCCAGGGTAGAGAAGGAGGAAGGTGGCACAGCCAGGGTAGAGGGAGGAGGGTGCACAGCCAGGGTAGAGGGAGGAGGGTGGCACAGCCAGGGTAGAGGGAGGAGGGTGGCACAGCCAGGGTAGAGAAGGAGGAGGGTGCACAGCCAGGGTAGAGGGAGGAGGGTACAAAGCCAGGGTAAAGGGAGGAGGGTGCAAAGCCAGGGTAAAGGGAGGAGGGTGCAAAGCCAGGGTAAAGGGAGGAGGGTGCAAAGCCAGGGTAGAGGGAGGAGGGTGGCACAGCCAGGGTAGAGAAGGAGGAGGGTGCACAGCCAGGGTAGAGGGAGGAGGGTGCAAAGCCAGGGTAAAAGGAGGAGGGTGCAAAGCCAGGGTAAAGGGAGGAGGGTGCAAAGCCAGGGTAGAGGAGGAGGGTGGCACAGCCAGGGTAGAGGGAGGAGGGTGCAAAGCCAGGGTAAAGGGAGGAGGGTGCAAAAACAGGGTAAAGGGAGGAGGGTGCAAAGCCAGGGTAAAGGGAGGAGGGTGCAAAGCCAGGGTAGAGGGAGGAGGGTGCAAAGCCAGGGTAGAGGGAGGAGGGTTTAAAGCCAGGGTAGAGGGAGGAAGGTGGCACAGCCAGGGTAGAGAAGGAGGAAGGTGGCACAGCCAGGGTAGAGGGAGGAGGGTGCACAGCCAGGGTAGAGGGAGGAGGGTGCAAAGCCAGGGTAAAGGGAGGAGGGTGCAAAGCCAGGGTAAAGGGAGGAGGGTGCAAAGCCAGGGTAGAGGGAGGAAGGTTGCATAGCCAGGGTAGAGGGAGGAGGGTGCACAGCCAGGGTAGAGGGAGGAGGGTGCAAAGCCAGGGTAAAGGGAAGAGGGTGCAAAGCCAGGGTAGAGGGAGGAAGGTGGCACAGCCAGGGTAGAGAAGGAGGAAGGTGGCACAGCCAGGGTAGAGGGAGGAGGGTGCACAGCCAGGGTAGAGGGAGGAGGGTGGCACAGCCAGGGTAGAGGGAGGAGGGTGGCACAGCCAGGGTAGAGGGGGAGGGTGGCACAGCCAGGGTAGAGGAGGAGGGTGGCACAGCCAGGGTAGAGAAGGAGGAGGGTGGCATAACCAGGGTAGAGGGAGGAGGGTGGCACAGCCAGGGTAGAGGAGGAGGGTGCAAAGCCAGGGTAAAGGGAGGAGGGTGCAGAAACAGGGTAAAGGGAGGAGGGTGCAAAGCCAGGGTAAAGGGAGGAGGGTGCAAAGCCAGGGTAGAGGGAGGAGGGTGCAAAGCCAGGGTAGAGGGAGGAGGGTTTAAAGCCAGGGTAGAGGGAGGAAGGTGGCACAGCCAGGGTAGAGAAGGAGGAGGGTGGCACAGCCAGGGTAGAGGGAGGAGGGTGCACAGCCAGGGTAGAGGAGGAGGGTGCAAAGCCAGGGTAAAGGGAGGAGGGTGCAGAAACAGGGTAAAGGGAGGAGGGTGCAAAGCCAGGGGGTGCACAGCCAGGGTAGAGGAGGGTGCAAAGCCAGGGTAGAGGGAGGAGGGTGCAAAGCCAGGGTAAAGGGAGGAGGGTGCAAAGCCAGGGTAGAGGGAGGAAGGTGGCACAGCCAGGGTAGAGAAGGAGGAGGGTGGCATAACCAGGGTAGAGGGAGGAGGGTGCACAGCCAGGGTAGAGGGAGGAGGGTGCAAAGCCAGGGTAAAGGGAGGAGGGTGCAAAGCCAGGGTAAAGGGAGGAGGGTGCAAAGCCAGGGTAGAGGGAGGAAGGTTGCACAGCCAGGGTAGAGGGAGGAGGGTGCACAGCCAGGGTAGAGGGAGGAGGGTGCAAAGCCAGGGTAAAGGGAGGAGGGTGCAAAGCCAGGGTAGAGGGAGGAAGGTGGCACAGCCAGGGTAGAGAAGGAGGAGGGTGGCATAACCAGGGTAGAGGGAGGAGGGTGGCACAGCCAGGGTAGAGGAGGAAGGTGGCACAGCCAGGGTAGAGGAGGAAGGTGGCATAGCCAGGGTAAAGGAGGAGGGTGCATAGCCAGGGTAGAGGGAGGAGGGTGGCACAGCCAGGGTAGAGGAGGAGGGTGGCACAGCCAGGGTAGAGGAGGAGGGTGCACCAGCCAGGGTAAAGGGAGGAGGGTGCAAAGCCAGGGTAGAGGGAGGAAGGTGGCACAGCCAGGGTAGAGAAGGAGGAGGGTGGCACAGCCAGGGTAGAGGGAGGAGGGTAGCACTGCCAGGGTAGAGGGAGGAGGTGGCACAGCCAGGGTAGAGGAGGAAGGTGGCATAGCCAGGGTAGAGGAGGAGGGTGCATAGCCAGGGTAGAGGGAGGAGGGTGGCACAGCCAGGGTAGAGGAGGAGGGTGGCACAGCCAGGGTAGAGGAGGAGGGTGGACCAGCCAGGGTAGAGTGAGGTGGGGGCACAGCCAGGGTAGAGGGAGGAGGGTGGCACAGCCAGGGTAAAGGGAGGAGGGTGGCACAGCCAGGGTAGAGGAGGAGGGTAGCACTGCCAGGGTAGAGGGAGGAGGGTGCACAGCCAGGATAGAGGAGGAGGGTGGCACAGCCAGGGTAGAGGAGGAGGGTGGCACAGCCAGGGTAGAGGAGGACGGTGGACCAGCCAGGGTAGAGTGAGGTGGGGGCACAGCCAGGGTAGAGGGAGGAGGGTGGACCAGCCAGGGTAGAGGGTGAGGTGGGGGCACAGCCAGGGTAGAGGGAGGAGGGTGGCACAGCCAGGGTAAAGGGAGGAGGGTGCACAGCCAGGGTAGAGGAGGAGGGTGGCACAGCCAGGGTAGAGGGAGGAGGGTGGAACGGCCAGGGTAAAGGGAGGAGGGTGCACAGCCAGGGTAGAGGAGGATGGTGGCACAGCAAGAGTAGAGGAGGAGGGTGGCACAGCCAGGGTAGAGGGAGGAGGGTGGCATAACCAGGGTAGAGGGAGGAGGGTGGCACAGCCAGGGTAGAGGAGGAAGGTGGCACAGCCAGGGTAGAGGGAGGAGGGTGGCACAGCAAGAGTAGAGGGAGGAGGGTGGCAGAGCCAGGGTAGAGGAGGAAGGTGGCACAGCCAGGGTAGAGAAGGAGGAGGGTTGCATAACCAGGGTAGAGGGAGGAGGGTGGCACAGCCAGGGTAGAGGAGGAAGGTGGCACAGCCACGGTAGAGGAGGAAGGTGGCATAGCCAGGGTAGAGGAGGAGGGTGTACAGCCAGGGTAGAGGGAGGAGGGTGGCACAGCCAGGGTAGAGGAGGAGGGTGGCACAGCCAGGGTAGAGGAGGAGGGTGGCACAGCCAGGGTAGAGGAGGAGGGTGGACCAGCCAGGGTAGAGTGAGGTGGGGGCACAGCCAGGGTAGAAGGAGGAGGGTGGCATAGCCAGGGTAAAGGGAGGAGGGTGCACAGCCAGGGTAGAGGAGGAGGGTGGCACAGCCAGGGTAGAGGAGGAGGGTGGCACAGCCAGGGTAGAGGAGGAGGGTGGCACAGCCAGGGTAGAGGGAGGTGGGTGTTACAGCCAGGTTAGAGAGAGGAGGGTGGCACAGCCAAGGTAGAGGGAGGTGGGTGGCACAGCCAGGGTAGAGGGAGGTGGGTGTTACAGCCAGGTTAGAGAGAGGAGGGTGGCACAGCCAAGGTAGAGGGAGGTGGGTGGCACAGCCAGGGTAGCAAAACTCTCTTCAAAGTTTACTAGTTCTAATCACAATGTACAGTATAACCAGTGGTGTTTTTTCCCCATATTGGACACAGAGCTGACTTAAAAAACTCTAAATCTATCCAGAACCTACAGCGTTTGAAAGCAAGTAACATGAGATTATGCAAATGAAAGGTAGATAAGGCATCTAAATAACACTCACAGTACTAGTCACAGCCACCGTAGCCCCCTCCACACTCTATCTAGGTCCCAATGACCCCTACTGTTGCAACAGCAACCAGTCTACCAAACACTGCACACCTTTCTGCCATTACCTGCTCTTCCTGTGAAGTCAGCCAACCAGAGAACAAAGAGGAAAAGACCGAAATTAAGAGAAAGTGGAGAGGTATTATCTATGTAATGATGTAAAAACACGTTTTCAGAAACACAATGCATTAGCTGAGCTACAGTATCTACATGGAAAATTGCATAATTAGGATGCACTTTCACTGACTCAGAAAAACACATTTTGTTTGAAGTAACCTAAAAGCGTAGGAGACTAGTCACAGCAGCCAATACCAGGACATACTGTCTACTTCGGCATGGTCACTAAATGAGTTGGCACGAGCTGTATGGTGACTTCGGCATGGTCACTAAATGAGTTGGCACTAGCTGTATGGTGACTTCGGCATGGTCACTAAATGAGTTGGCACTAGCTGTATGGTGACTTCAGCATGGTCACAAAATGAGTTGGCACTAGCTGTATGGTGACTTTGGCATGGTCACTAAATGAGTTGGCACTAGCTGTATGGTGACTTCGGCATGGTCACTAAATGAGTTGGCACTAGCTGTATGGTGACTTCAGCATGGTCACAAAATGAGTTGGCACTAGCTGTATGGTGACTTCGGCATGGTCACTAAATGAGTTGGCACTAGCTGTATGGTGACTTCAGCATGGTCACAAAATGAGTTGGCACTAGCTGTATGGTGACTTTGGCATGGTCACTAAATGAGTTGGCACTAGCTGTATGGTGACTTTGGCATGGTCACTAAATGAGTTGGCACTAGCTGTATGGTGACTTCGGCATGGTCACTAAAAGAGTTGGCACGAGCTGTATGGTGACTTCGGCATGGTCACTAAATGAGTTGGCACTAGCTGTATGGTGACTTCGGCATGGTCACTAAAAGAGTTGGCACGAGCTGTATGGTGACTTCGGCATGGTCACTAAATGAGTTGGCACTAGCTGTATGGTGACTTCGGTATGGTCACTAAATGAGTTGGCACTAGCTGTATGGTGACTTTGGCATGGTGACTAACCCTAACCCCTGTAGCAGTAATGCTGTTTGTTAGTTCTGCTGCCTTCCGTGACTTGGTAGAGTTAGCTCTCTGAGTGCCAGAAGGTAGCCTGAGGCTAGCCTCCTCTCTAGGGGGATATGTGGGGATATCTGGCACCCCTCTCAGAGCCTCTACTTCCCTGCTTCCTTCCTTGCCTTCGTTAAAGCTCTCTTTCCCTCCCTTCATTAGAGCCCTCCCTTCCTACTTGGTTAAAGGATCGAACAGGAATGATTCCTCTCAGCTCATTCTGAAGCAAGCCAGGGGTCTTATCCAGGAGCCCTGACAGAGGGTCTGTCTGTCGCACCATGGCTTTTCCTCATCAGCCGGTTCAGGGTATTGAGTTAGCCTGCCCTGCCCTGGTGTATTAGCCTGCCTGTATTGTATTAGCCTTTCAGTGCTGCTGAGGGAGAGACTGTCCTGTCAGGGTCTGACTGGGCTAGCCACACTGATGGATACTAGCCATCGATCTCTTTCTCAGGGTCTGTGCTAGCCATAATGATGAACACTAGCCTTCTCTCTCAGGGTACAGTATTGAATTAGCCTTCTGTACAATCTGTAGGCTACTGATGAATGCTAATGGCTAGTCTTCTGTCTCAGGGAATATGCTATAGCTGTATTGATGAATACCACTCTTCCCTCTAAACCCAGTTAACCCTAGTGATGAACGGTAGCCTCAGGCAGGTTTGACTGAGAGTAAAGCCTTGGCCGTCTTCCCTTTGCTCATAGTTTTACCATTCTACAGGAAAAGGTAGATAAGCACAATATGCCCCCATGCATCAGCGGCTATAAATATGGTAAATACACACTCTAGGGTTCCACCATTGCTGATATGGAGAATTGAAGTTCTGGGATGTGGGAAGTCAGAGTGATGTAAGCGGAATATATCAAATACACTCCAAATAGTGGAGGACTCCAACTGTGCATCCAAACCCTTTGATCCTCCACAAAGGAGCAGGCAGAACGGTGCACTTGAAGAATGGCTAAACAGTTTTCCTCAGGATCTAAATCCAACCCAGTGGCACACCTCTCCCCACCAGCCTCAGGGTAACTGAAGTTTGGTCAGTCTCTTACCAAGGCTGGTCTGGGAGTTGGGGTTGACATACTGGTCTTTACTCCACTCTACCATACACTTCAAGATGGACACCAGACACTCCAGGCCTTTCTTCCTCAGGGTCAACTCCTGGTGGGAACAGAGAAATGTTACATCAACTTTAGAGCAATATACATGTACCAAATACACAAAGAAATACACTTTTCTATAGCCATTGGTCAGTCTTACTTGGAGTGGTGTTGTGCCGAGCTCGTGGCCTGCCCGGCCCTGTGCGATCTTCGAGAGGTCATTCACCAGCCTCTCAAAGATATTAGCAGCATTCAAGTCACAATCATAATTCACATAGATATCCACCACACCCTGGGCATCTGAGGGAGGAGACATTAGGGACAGTTGGTACTTGACTTGTAACTGACGTTGATGCGCTGTACCACAGAGAGCATTTCAAATTGACACCACACACACACACACACACTCGCCTGCACATATTCTGGTGAGGGTCTGTATGACCATCCATTTATGGTCGTAGGAGCTTGTGGACGTCTCCAGAATGTACAGGAAAATCTCCTTGAAGAACACCTGCGCAGCAAAACAAACTGTGACAGTTAAAGATGAGGACACAAAGAGGCCGAGAGGAGAAAAGCTTCATGAATCTTCATTTACAGAACTATCCACTGTAACAAAGCCATAAACACATACATCTCACTGCAGGCTGACCGCTCAACTGTGAAATCATAACATCTCAACCAGCAACATCTGTCTCCGGAAAATACGATGATTTCCTTCATGGCCACAAACAGTCGCGGGTAGATTAAGTCATCAACTTCAGCATGAGGAAATATTACAACCAGACAACTGTGGAAGTGGACTACAAATCAGAAGCAACAGCTAACAGGTAATACTGAAACTCAATCGCACTGAGACAGAACTACATTACTGTGCCCCTCTGATAAACTTCATCTCCCATTAATCACCTGTGTCAGGTGCCTGCTGTATTGAGAGCTGAGAGGTTTACAACATTGGGAGAGGGAACAGGAGAGATTGGAATTTGGGGATAGGACAGCTATTCAGCGACAGAACAGAACAGTGTCTCGGCCTGCATGTTCATGGGTTGGTCAGGTAGCTCAGTTAGTCCCCCATAATGGAACAAAAAAACTAAATCAGCAGCTTAATCTTTTGCGACAGAGGAAAAACCTAAATGTTATGTAGCTACCTCAATCTGCATCTTGAGGTGGGTCTTGAAGTGGGAGAGGAGGGTGAGGAAGATGGAGAGCGAGAGCGAGAAGACCTCTGGGATGGAGGAGACGCCGTTCTTAGACAGCGCCACACACAGGTACTGCTTGATGGCGTTGATGAACATCTCGTTGGTCTTGAAGACGGGCCCAGCGTTCTGCAGGATGGACAGCAGCAGCTGGAGGGACAGCACCTTGGAGCGCAGCTCGTGGGACCTGGCAGGAGACCGAAAGAGGCATCGATTCAGACTTCTAACATTCAAGTGCAACAGGAATAAGAATTCTTTATATGTTCAGTAGCCAAACATTGTAGATAGAAATGCCATGAATAGAGCCTATTTGACTCCTTATTCTAAATGTCAGAGATGTTTGTTCCAGCATATTTATATCTGAACGTTCCAAAACGTTGTGCCTGCTGAACTTTACCTTGATTTATACCATATGCCATCAATCAGCTTAATATGCACATGAAGTAACCCCTGATAATGTATTCATTATTGTGGGATGAAGACAGAGATCTGGGGTGGACTAGGACCAAAAATGGCCCAGGCATTTCTAACACACTGGCCAATTCTTTTTTCTTGAGGCCCCTACACTGGCCCATTTTCCCTTGAGGATCCCATTATTAGCCAGATAATTATCATTTTCCACAACAACAAAAAACAACAAGTTATTCAGGCCCTTAGGCCGAAATGCCAGATGGCCAGCCCACCCCTGACAGAAATGCATCAATAACAGGTGCTCTGTGAGACACCATCTGATTCATCAGTTATTAGCAGCACTTCCTGGTTGACCCACAACTGACAGAGAATCCTAATGGTCTGGTGGCAGTCAGGGGATCTGGGGATGTCCGCCTAATGTCCACCTCTATACTAAGAGCCTGACCTAGCGAGATGAGCTGGAGCTGTTTTCCTTTTTCCAATAACATTTCCAATTATAGATCTGCACATACAAACACCATATGTTACAATGTAGAGAAGGCATATTTCCGTAATAGATCATTATAGTTAGATAATTATATTGTCCATTTCCCCTATCCATAAGTCCCACCCGTATTTCTAAACAGCTGTATGATGGAGGAGTAGGAACCCAAAATATGTATTTATTTGCAGTGACTGGCTTCCTATCTGTAATGCTCCCAAGCCCTCCTCCACAGACAGACTGATATTAATGTAGCATACAGAAATACAGTGCATTCGGAAAGTATTCAGACCGCTTGACTTTTTACACATTTTGTTATTTTACAGCCTTATTCTAAAATGGGTTATAAAAAATGTCCCTCTCAATCTACACACAATACCCCATAATGACATCACAATACCCCATAATGACATCACAATACCCCATGTCATCACAATACCCCATAATGACAAAGCAAAAACAGGCTTTTAGAAATGTTTGAAAATGTAAAAAAATAAATACCTTATTTACATTAGTATTCAGACCCTTTGCTATGAGACTTCAATTGATCAATTCAATTGATTGGACATGATTTGGAAAGGCACACACCTGTCTATATAAGGTCCCACAGTTGACAGTGCATGTCAGAGCAAGAACCAAGCAATGAGATCAAAGGAATTGTCCGTAGAGCTCTAAGACAGGATTGTGTCGAGGCACAGATCTGGGGGAGGGTACTAAAACATTCTGCAGCATTGAAGGTCCCCAAGAACACAGTGTCCTCCATCATTCTTAAATGGAAGAAGTTTGGAACCACCAAGACTGTTCTTAGAGCCGGCCTCCCGGCCAAACTGAGAAACCGGGGGAGAAGGCCTTAGTCAGGGAACCCAATGGTCACTCTGACAGAGCTCCAGAGTTCTTCTGTAGAGATGGGAGAACCTTCCAGAAGGATAACCAACTCTGCACCACTCCACCAACCAGGCATTTATGGTAGAGTGGCCAGACGGAAGCCACTTCTCAGTAAAAGGCACATGACAGCCTGCTTGGAGTTTGCCAAAAGGCACCTAAAGACTCTCGGACCATGAGAAACAAGATTCTCTGGTCTGATGAAAACAAGATTGAACTCTTTGGCCTGAATGCCAAGTGTCACGTCTAGCGGAAAACTGGCACCATCCCTACAGTGAAGCTTGGGTGGCAGCATCGTGCTGTGGGATGTTTTTCAGTGGCAGGGACTGGGAAACTAGTCAGGATCGAAGGAAAGATGAACAGAGCAAAGTACAGACAGATCCTTGAAGAAAACCTGCTCCACAGCACTCAGGACCTCAGAGTAAAGGTTCACCTTCCAACAGGACAACGACCCTAAGCACACAGCCAAGACAACGCAGGAGTGGCTTCGGGACAAGTCTCTGAATGTCCTTGAGTGGCCCTGCCAGAGCCCGGACTTGAACGCGATTGAACATCTCTGGAGACCTGAAAATAGCTGTACAGCAACGCTCCCCATCCAACCTGACAGAGCTTGAGAGGATCTGCAGTGAAGAATGGGAGAAACTACCCAAATACAGGTGCCAAGCTTGTAGCGTCATACCCAAGAAGACGTGTGGCTGTAATCGCTACCAAAGATGCATTAACAAAGTTCTGAGTAAAGGGTCTGAATACTTATGTGAATGTGATATTTCAGTAATTATTTTTTTTAAATACATTTTCTAAAATGTATAAAAACGTGTTTTTGCTTTGTCATTATGGGGTATTGTGTGCAGATTGATGAATAAAAAAACCGATTTAATCAATTTTAGAATAAGGCTATAACGTAACAAAATGTAAAAAGTCAAGGGGCCTGCAGCGCAGGGGAAACCTGACAACTTTATCATTTCAGCTTGGCCCGGAAAAGGGAAGCAGGGTACATTTTCAGTACAATAACAAATCAACCATTTGAACCATAGAAAATCCAAAGGAACAAAACATACCTGAGCCATGAACAACAAGACAAATGACCTAGGGCATGTTTTCAACATTTTTAAATGTATATATGAAAAACATAAATCATATGTGTGGTGTTCATAGTCAGTTGGTTGAACTGAACATGCCATGCAGCCTTGGAGTTTGATAACTTCCCCATTTGACTGTTGAGGACTGTCGGTGTGCTTCCTTAAAGCCAATTTGAGGTGACAAAAAAACAAGGTAATATGCCAAACTTTAATCTTTTATTAACAAATTACAACAGCAAGATTCAATACTGATTTGTAATCCCTAAAAAGACATGTTCAAAGCATCTGTTGTAAGTTACACAGCTATAAAGCAGGTCTCCTGTGTGTCGTCCGGGTATCACCAGAGCCAGTCATGGAGTAAATCTGTCTGTGGGTGAAAAGGCGTTCTGTCTTACAGACACCGAGCACAGGCCTTCCTCTGGTGGCACAGCCATCCTCCCTGTCACCCCTGACAAAGGCCAGTGATAAACAGGGATCCATTCCACCATTGTCTAGAAGACGGAACGTCTCTCGTGTTCTTAAACAGAACTCTGACAACACTACAGGAACACTGGGCCAGAACTCTCACTAGCCAATGCGGATAGAGTGTTAGGCCACATGGGCCATTGGGAGAATGATGGGAGACTGAGACAGTCAGAATTGAGTTACCATACAGAAACCAGATTCAGGAAATCCTGTTATGTAAAAACTGCTATCAGATCCAGCAAATCAGATGCTTCTTTGGCTGTAACGGGCTGGGAAATGCATACAGAAGAACACCGAAATGTAATCTCCCTTATATTGGATCAAAGCAAAATCTGATTCGATATTTTTCCCTTGTAATTTCCTGTTCTACAGAGGGAGAAAAAACAGGGAGCACAGGAAGCGATACAGAACCAATAATCACCTAAGTGATGCTACATCCAAACACACACCAACCATCACAACACTCCCAACTAATAACTAGGCTACCCTCCACAAGACATGATTCAACTAAGGAACACACTCCAAAAATAAACCTGTAATAGCCTATTTACTAGGGTAATAAATCTACTGATCCTCTATTCTCTAAAACCAAGCAATAATAAGATTCCTGATACAGGAACTCAACTTACTTTGGGTCTGGCGGTCCATCTGACAGAGGCTTCATAGACAGCTTGCAGAGCGATCTAAACACTAGGAAGGCATCCTTCTGGAGAATATGGGAGAACTTAGCACCTGGTACTGGGCCTGTGGTCGCCCCCGACTCCTAACGCAGAAACACAAACAGATGGTCTACATCAAAAAAGTTTAATCAAGAGTCAATTATCAAGAGTCAATTATCAAGAGTCAATTATCATCCAAAATTAAT
This sequence comes from Oncorhynchus keta, assembly GCF_023373465.1. Lineage (NCBI taxonomy): Eukaryota > Metazoa > Chordata > Actinopteri > Salmoniformes > Salmonidae > Oncorhynchus > Oncorhynchus keta. Next base: position 68,390,386 of record NC_068448.1, read on the forward strand.
TCCCCATTTGACAAAAAGAGTGTGAAATAAATGCTTCCAATTAATGTATCTGTTCAACCTTGATCGTGTAAGACTGTAAATCCTACACTCTTAGAAAAAAAGGGTTCCAAAAAGGATTATTCGCTGTCCCCATAGGAGAACACTTTTTGGTTCCAGGTAGAACCCTTTTTGGTTCCAGGTAGAACCCTCTGTGGAAAGGGTTCTACATTGAAATCAAAAGGGTACTTACTACCTGGAAACAAAAGGGTTATACCTGGAACCAAAAACTGTTCTTCAAAGGGTTCTCCTATGGGGACAGCTGAAGAACCCTTTTTGGTTCTAGAGTGTAGATAATTACAGTGCTCACATATCGCTATAATAACCTGAGGACTGAGAGGAGATAGTCTATGAATCATGTTGGAATCAACCCCAGCAGACTGGAAGACAGACACTCTGATTCAGAGGAACTGAGAGGAGATAATCTATGAATCATGTTGGAATCAACCCCAGCAGACTGGAAGACAGACACTCTGATTCAGAGGAACTGAGATGAGATAATCTATGAATCATGTTGGAATCAACCCCAGCAGACTGGAAGACAGACACTCTGATTCAGAGGAACTGAGATGAGATAATCTATGAATCATGTTGGAATCAACCCCAGCAGACTGGAAGACAGACACTCTGATTCAGAGGAACTGAGATGAGATAATCTATGAATCATGTTGGAATCAACCCCAGCAGACTAGAAGACAGACACTCTGATTCAGAGGAACTGAGATGAGATAATCTATGAATCATGTTGGAAATCAACCCCAGCAGACTGGAAGACAGACACTCTGATTCAGAGGAACTGAGAGGAGATAATCTATGAATCATGTTGGAATCAACCCCAGCAGACTGGAAGACAGACACTCTGATTCAGAGGAACTGAGAGGAGATAATCTATGAATCATGTTGGAATCAACCCCAGCAGACTGGAAGACAGACACACTGATTCAGAGGAACTGAGATGAGATAATCTATGAATCATGTTGGAATCAACCCCAGCAGACTAGAAGACAGACACTCTGATTCAGAGGAACTGAGATGAGATAATCTATGAATCATGTTGGAATCAACCCCAGCAGACTAGAAGACAGACACTCTGATTCAGAGGAACTGAGATGAGATAATCTATGAATCATGTTGGAATCAACCCCAGCAGACTAGAAGACAGACACTCTGATTCAGAGGAACTGAGATGAGATAATCTATGAATCATGTTGGAATCAACCCCAGCAGACTAGAAGACAGACACTCTGATTCAGAGGAACTGAGAGGAGATAATCTATGAATCATGTTGGAATCAACCCCAGCAGACTGGAAGACAGACACTCTGATTCAGAGGAACTGAGAGGAGATAATCTATGAATCATGTTGGAATCAACCCCAGCAGACTAGAAGACAGACACTCTGATTCAGAGGAACTGAGATGAGATAATCTATGAATCATGTTGGAATCAACCCCAGCAGACTAGAAGACAGACACTCTGATTCAGAGGAACTGAGATGAGATAATCTATGAATCATGTTGGAATCAACCCCAGCAGACTAGAAGACAGACACTCTGATTCAGAGGAACTGAGATGAGATAATCTATGAATCATGTTGGAATCAACCCCAGCAGACTAGAAGACAGACACTCTGATTCAAAGCGGTTGGGTTAAATGCAGAAGATCCCCCTTTCCCTTTCTGACTGCAGCAGCAGAGGGATTGAATAACCCTCAGCTCTTTAATTCCTCATGTTACTAATGACTTCCATGTTCCTTTTTACAAATTGATAAGCCCTTTAAATGCAAAAAAAAAGAAGAAGTTATCAGACTGGGTATTTAAACAGTTTTATTTGTCTGTTAAAACAGACACCCATGCTAGCACAAAATCACTTTGTAGAGCAAAGTGTGTCGCCGTGGTGACAGTCAGGTCAATCCCTCTCACCTGTGTATCATTGGAGCAGACAGACAGCCTGTCGTCGGGCAGCGACGGGGTGAAGCTGGCAGAGATGGGCGTGCCGGGGATTCCGTTGGCATGGACATTCTCGCTGTCGCTGCCCAGCGCCCCCTCGTCTTCCGCCACCTCTGTGACCTCTGTTACCTTGGTGATGACCTCAGCGGGTTCCATAATCTCTGGGGGCTGCTTGGTCTCGCTAGCAGGCTCCTTGGCATCTGAACACAGATGAGCAGGGTTCAGGCAGTACCCTTTGGAGTGGTTTAGTATGCAAGGGTCAAAATAGCACTGAGACACACAGCTCTCTCTCTTTCTAGATAGGACAAACAAGTAAACACACAGTAATGCCTAAACTCTCCACACTTCTCATTCTAAAATTATTTTGTATCAACAAAAGTCCATTGTTGACTTAACTGACCGCAGACACAAATGTGATTTCAGATGCATAGAGTTACCTTCAACGATGGTGTTGACGACTTCCTGTAGGATGCTCTGGACGATCTCCTGGGCTTTCTCCTCATAGTTAGGCTCCTCCTCTTCTACTGCTGTCTCTTGGTCACGCTGAGCAGCACCTTGAACACAACACAAGTAAAACTTTAGTCAAAGTCCATTTAAAAGAACCTGAATACACTTAAAAAATGTAAGATGGGAAAGAGTGAATTGACAGATTGAGTAAAGAAAGTGTTTTCTCTGAGTGAGACTGAGCATTAGCCTTTGATACTGTAATTGTCAATGTTGACCCGATAAACAGTAGTCACTGGTATCAGCTACCACATCTTCCCTGAAGACATTGTGCGTGGATGTGTGTTTGTGTTGAAAGCAGTGAGTAATTTGGAAACAAAATGATTATTGAATCTTTGGATGAGTCTTTTTCTCAATCTCTTTTCTATGCCTTCTCTCAGTCAGTCACTAATGAAAGCACTTATGGGCTGCATTACCACCGAGTGCATTACCACCGAGTGCATTACCACCGAGTGCATTACCACCTAAAGAGAAAGCTGTCTCATCAAATGCTTATTTAACACAGACAAAATATTTTGTCCCAGAGTTCTGCCAATATTGAGTACACAAAAATGTAAAGGTTGAGGCTTTGTTACTGTCTAAAGCAGCCAAGGTACTAGCCGAGCACAATACCCCTGGAAATGTCTTTCCTCAAACACACTGCAAAGTACTGAGCGAGAGTGAAATTCTTTGTCTGTTTGACCTTGAACATGACTGCCTATATTTGTGAGTCTGAGTGTGTCCCTGTCTGTCTGTCTGTCTGTCTGTCTGTCTGTCTGTCTGTCTGTCTGTCTGTCTGTCTGTCTGTCTGTCTGTCTGTCTGTCTGTCTTTTCTAAGGTGAAACTCACACTGTGCTGCTGCTGCCTCTGTCTGATGGTTCTCTGCTGTGCTGAACTCAGAGTCATTCATTCCATGTTCCCCCTGCTCCTCCTCCGTGGCCCCCTGGGTTGGGGTAGGAGTGGTGGGGGTGGAAGTGGGCGTGGGTGTAGAGGGGGTGGTGGGGCCGTTGGCCTCCCGGGGAGGGCCCTTGGCTGGGAGGTAGACGTGCTGCTGGAGCTGTGGTGAGTCCGGTTCCTGTTCCTGGGTGACTTGGGAGTGCTGCCGGGGCCTCTCCCTTTCCATCTGCTTGGCCTCCTGGAGCTACGGAGGGGGTAGAGGGGAGGAGGGGTACAGACGGGCAGACACAGACACACACAGCCAGACCCAGGCCAACCCAGCGTAGGCACATACAACCAAACACACACAGACAAAGCCAAATGCACGCACACACACACACACACACACACACACACACACACACACACACACACACACACACACACACACACACACACACACACACACACACACACACAGACAAAGCCAAATGCACGCACACACACACACACACACACACACACACACACACACACACACACACACACACACACACACACACACACACACACACACACACACACACACACACACACACACCCACACACACACAGAGAAATGTGTTAACAAAATGTACACAAAGTCATTATATCAATTCCCTCTCAAAGATTCCCTAAGGGATTTCCACCCCAATGCCAAGCAGCAACACTTCCCGATGTCAGATCAGGAAGCAACACACGGCAGGTTTGGAATCCCAGCTTTCCAGGCAGAGACATTAGAACACATATTCAGCATGGCTCTTAACATCAGGTCTGTCTAACATGTGTGTATGAATGACATGCTGTCAAAACAAGTATGAGGCAGAGCAGCTCACATGCTTATATAAACTGGGATATTTCAGTGCAGAACAGGAGACATAGTATTTCTGGTCTAAAATACTGCATGTTCTCCTGGTTGATGTGTCACTGATGTTGATTTGATGTGTATTGATGAGGAGATGTTGAATTACATCGAGAGACAGTTGTCTGAATTATAAATGTCTTCATATGATTCCTCCACAGGCCCAAAGTCATCTGGAGATGTTGTTTATTTTCATTTGGATATGAAGCTATAAATATACACATCATAAACATTTCTAACAGAATACAATGGAAAACGTTATAATATTTGCTCTTCAGCCAAGCTGTAGCAGCCCCCTACACAGTATGAATCTATAACAGCTCTCTATAGTAGCCCCCTACACAGTATGAATCTATAACAGCTCTCTATAGTAGCCCCCTACACAGTATGAATCTACAGCAGCTCTCTATAGTAGCCCCCTACACAGTATGAATCTATAACAGCTCTCTATAGTAGCCCCTACACAGTATGAATCTATAACAGCTCTCTATAGTAGCCCCCTACACAGTATGAATCTATAACAGCTCTCTATAGCAGCCCCCTACACAGTATGAATCTATAAAAGCTCTCTATAGTAGCCCCCTACACAGTATGAATCTATAACAGCTCCCTACACAGTATGAATCTATAACAGCTCTCTATAGTAGCCCCCTACACAGTATGAATCTATAACAGCTCTCTATAGTAGCCCCCTACACAGTATGAATCTATAACAGCTCTCTATAGTAGCCCCCTACACAGTATGAATCTATAACAGCTCTCTATAGTAGCCCCCTACACAGTATGAATCTACAGCAGCTCTCTATAGTAGCCCCCTACACAGTATGAATCTATAACAGCTCTCTATAGTAGCCCCCTACACAGTATGAATCTATAACAGCTCTCTATAGCAGCCCCCTACACAGTATGAATCTACAGCAGCTCTCTATAGTAGCCCCCTACACAGTATGAATCTATAACAGCTCCCTACACAGTATGAATCTATAACAGCTCTCTATAGTAGCCCCCTACACAGTATGAATCTACAACAGCTCTCTATAGTAGCTCACTACACAGTATGAATCTATAACAGCTCTCTATAGTAGCCCCCAACACAGTATGAATCAATAGCAGCCCCCTACACAGTATGAATCTATAACAGCCCCCTACACAGAATGAATCTATAACAGCTCTCTATAGTAGCCCCCTACACAGTATGAATCTACAGCAGCTCTCTATAGCAGCCCCCTACACAGTATGAATCTACAACAGCTCTCTATAGTAGCTCACTACACAGTATGAATCTACAACAGCTCTCTATAGTAGCCCCCTACACAGTATGAATCTACAGCAGCTCTCTATAGTAGCCCCCTACACAGTATGAATCTATAACAGCTCTCTATAGTAGCCCCCAACACAGTATGAATCAGCTCTCTAACAGCTCTCTATAGCAGCCCCCTACACAGTATGAATCTACAACAGCTCTCTATAGTAGCTCCCTACACAGTATGAATCTATAACAGCTCTCTATAGTAGCTCACTACACAGTATGTATCTATAACAGCTCTCTATAGTAGCCCCCTACACAGTATGAATCTGTAACAGCTCTCTATAGTAGCTCACTACACAGTATGAATCTATAACAGCTCTCTATAGTAGCTCACTACACAGTATGTATCTATAACAGCTCTCTATAGTAGCCCCCTACACAGTATGATTCTATAACAGCTCTCTATAGTAGCTCACTACACAGTATGTATCTATAACAGCTCTCTATAGTAGCCCCCTACACAGTATGAATCTATAACAGCTCTCTATAGCAGCCCCCTACACAGTATGAATCTATAACAGCTCTCTATAGTAGCCCCCTACACAGTATGAATCTATAACAGCTCTCTATAGCAGCCCCATACACAGTATGAATCTATAACAGCTCTCTATAGTAGCCCCCTACACAGTATGAATCTATAACAGCTCCCTACACAGTATGAATCTATAACAGCTCTCTATAGTAGCCCCCTACACAGTATGAATCTATAACAGCTCTCTATAGCAGCCCCATACACAGTATGAATCTATAACAGCTCTCTATAGTAGCCCCCTACACAGTATGAATCTATAACAGCTCCCTACACAGTATGATTCTATAACAGCTCTCTATAGTAGCCCCGTACACAGTATGTATCTATAACAGCTCTCTATAGTAGCTCACTACACAGTATGAATCTATAACAGCTCTCTATAGTAGCCCCGTACACAGTATGTATCTATAACAGCTCTCTATAGTAGCTCCCTACACAGTATGAATCTATAACAGCTCTCTATAGTAGCCCCCTACACCATATGAATCTATAACAGCTCTCTATAGTAGCCCCCTACACAGTGTGTATCTATAACAGCTCTCTATAGTAGCCCCCTACACAGTATGAATCTATAACAGCTCTCTATAGTAGCTCACTACACAGTATGTATCTATAACAGCTCTCTATAGTAGCTCACTACACAGTATGAATCTATAACAGCTCTCTATAGTAGCCCCCTACACAGTATGTATCTATAACAGCTCTCTATAGTAGCTCACTACACAGTATGAATCTATAACAGCTCTCTATAGTAGCCCCCTACACAGTATGTATCTATAACAGCTCTCTATAGTAGCTCACTACACCGTATGAATCTATAACAGCCCTCTATAGTAGCCCCCTACACAGTATGAATCTATAGCAGCTCTCTATAGTAGCCCCCTACACAGTATGATTCTATAACAGCTCTCTATAGTAGCTCACTACACAGTATGTATCTATAACAGCTCTCTATAGTAGCCCCCTACACAGTATGAATCTATAACAGCTCTCTATAGCAGCCCCCTACACAGTATGAATCTATAACAGCTCTCTATAGTAGCCCCCTACACAGTATGAATCTATAACAGCTCTCTATAGCAGCCCCATACACAGTATGAATCTATAACAGCTCTCTATAGTAGCCCCCTACACAGTATGAATCTATAACAGCTCCCTACACAGTATGAATCTATAACAGCTCTCTATAGTAGCCCCCTACACAGTATGAATCTATAACAGCTCTCTATAGCAGCCCCATACACAGTATGAATCTATAACAGCTCTCTATAGTAGCCCCCTACACAGTATGAATCTATAACAGCTCCCTACACAGTATGATTCTATAACAGCTCTCTATAGTAGCCCCGCTCCTACACAGTATGTATCTATAACAGCTCTCTATAGTAGCTCACTACACAGTATGAATCTATAACAGCTCTCTATAGTAGCCCCAGTATACACAGTATGTATCTATAACAGCTCTCTATAGTAGCTCCCTACACAGTATGAATCTATAACAGCTCTCTATAGTAGCCCCCTACACCATATGAATCTATAACAGCTCTCTATAGTAGCCCCCTACACAGTGTGTATCTATAACAGCTCTCTATAGTAGCCCCCTACACAGTATGAATCTATAACAGCTCTCTATAGTAGCTCACTACACAGTATGTATCTATAACAGCTCTCTATAGTAGCTCACTACACAGTATGAATCTATAACAGCTCTCTATAGTAGCCCCTACACAGTATGTATCTATAACAGCTCTCTATAGTAGCTCACTACACAGTATGAATCTATAACAGCTCTCTATAGTAGCCCCCTACACAGTATGTATCTATAACAGCTCTCTATAGTAGCTCACTACACCGTATGAATCTATAACAGCCCTCTATAGTAGCCCCCTACACAGTATGAATCTATAGCAGCTCTCTATAGTAGCCCCCTACACAGTATGAATCTATAACAGCTCTCTATAGTAGCCCCCTACACAGTATGAATCTATAACAGCTCTCTATAGTAGCTCACTACACAGTATGAATCTATAACAGCTCTCTATAGTAGCTCACTACACAGTATGTATCTATAACAGCTCTCTATAGTAGCCCCCTACACAGTATGTATCTATAACAGCTCTCTATAGTAGCCCCCTACACAGTATGAATCTATAACAGCTCTCTATAGTAGCCCACTACACAGTATGTATCTATAACAGCTCTCTATAGTAGCTCACTACACAGTATGAATCTATAACAGCTCTCTATAGTAGCCCCCTACACAGTATGTATCTATAACAGCTCTCTATAGTAGCTCACTACACAGTATGAATCTATAACAGCTCTCTATAGTAGCCCCCTACACAGTATGTATCTATAACAGCTCTCTATAGTAGCTCACTACACAGTATGTATCTATAACAGCTCTCTATAGTAGCTCACTACACAGTATGTATCTATAACAGCTCTCTATAGTAGCTCACTACACAGTATGTATCTATAACAGCTCTCTATAGTAGCTCACTACACAGTATGTATCTATAACAGCTCTCTATAGTAGCTCACTACACAGTATGTATCTATAACAGCTCTCTATAGTAGCTCACTACACAGTATGTATCTATAACAGCTCTCTATAGTAGCCCCCTACACAGTATGTATCTATAACAGCTCTCTATAGTAGCCCCCTACACAGTATGTATCTATAACAGCTCTCTATAGTAGCCCCCTACACAGTATGTATCTATAACAGCTCTCTATAGTAGCCCCCTACACAGTATGTATCTATAACAGCTCTCTATAGTAGCCCCCTACACCATATGAATCTATAACAGCTCTCTATAGTAGCCCCGTACACAGTATGTATCTATAACAGCCCCCTACACAGTATGAATCTATAACAGCTCTCTAAAGTAGCCCCCTACACAGTATGAATCTATAACAGCTCTCTATAGCAGCTCTCTATAGTAGCCCCATACACAGTATGTATCTATAACAGCTCTCTATAGTAGCCCCCTACACAGTATGAATCTATAACAGCCCCCTACACAGTATGAATCTATAACAGCCCCCTACACAGTATGAATCTATAACAGCTCTCTATAGTAGCCCCGTACACAGTATGTATCTATAACAGCCCCCTACACAGTATGAATCTATAACAGCTCTCTAAAGTAGCCCCCTACACAGTATGAATCTATAACAGCTCTCTATAGCAGCTCTCTATAGTAGCCCCCTACACAGTATGAATCTATAACAGCTCTCTATAGTAGCCCCGTACACAGTATGAATCTATAACAGCTCTCTATAGTAGCCCCGTACACAGTATGTATCTATAACAGCTCTCTATAGTAGCTCACTACACAGTATGAATCTATAACAGCTCTCTATAGTAGCTCACTACACAGTATGTATCTATAACAGCTCTCTATAGTAGCCCCCTACACAGTATGTATCTATAACAGCTCTCTATAGTAGCTCACTACACAGTATGTATCTATAACAGCTCTCTATAGTAGCCCCCTACACAGTATGAATCTATAACAGCTCTCTATAGTAGCTCACTACACAGTATGTATCTATAACAGCTCTCTATAGTAGCCCCGTACACAGTATGTATCTATAACAGCTCTCTATAGTAGCTCACTACACAGTATGAATCTATAGCAGCTCTCTATAGTAGCCCCCTACACAGTATGAATCTATAACAGCTCTCTATAGTAGCCCCCTACACAGTATGAATCTATAACAGCTCTCTATAGTAGCCCCCTACACAGTATGAATCTATAACAGCTCTCTATAGTAGCCCCCTACACAGTATGAATCTATAACAGCTCTCTATAGTAGCCCCCTACACAGTATGAATCTATAACAGCTCTCTATAGTAGCCCCCTACACAGTATGAATCTATAACAGCTCTCTATAGTAGCCCCCTACACAGTATGTATCTATAACAGCTCTCTATAGTAGCTCACTACACAGTATGAATCTATAACAGCTCTCTATAGTAGCCCCGTACACAGTATGAATCTATAACAGCTCTCTATAGTAGCCCCCTACACAGTATGAATCTATAACAGCTCTCTATAGTAGCCCCCTACACAGTATGAATCTATAACAGCTCTCTATAGTAGCCCCCTACACAGTATGTATCTATAACAGCTCTCTATAGTAGCCCCCTACACAGTATGTATCTATAACAGCTCTCTATAGTAGCTCACTACACAGTATGAATCTATAGCAGCTCTCTATAGTAGCCCCCTACACAGTATGAATCTATAACAGCTCTCTATAGTAGCCCCCTACACAGTATGAATCTATAACAGCTCTCTATAGTAGCCCCCTACACAGTATGAATCTATAACAGCTCTCTATAGTAGCTCACTACACAGTATGTATCTATAACAGCTCTCTATAGTAGCCCCCTACACAGTATGAATCTATAACAGCTCTCTATAGTAGCCCCCTACACAGTATGAATCTATAACAGCTCACTACACAGTATGAATCTATAACAGCTCTCTATAGTAGCCCCCTACACAGTATGAATCTATAACAGCTCTCTATAGCAGCCCCATACACAGTAGGAATCTACAGCAGCTCTCTATAGTAGCCCCGTACACAGTATGAATCTATAACAGCTCTCTATAGTATCCCACTACACAGTATGAATCTATAACAGCTCTCTATAGTAGCCCCCTACACAGTATGAATCTATAACAGCTCTCTATAGTAGCTCACTACACAGTATGTATCTATAACAGCTCTCTATAGTAGCCCCCTACACAGTATGAATGTATAACAGCTCTCTATAGCAGCCCCCTACACAGTATGAATCTATAACAGCTCTCTATAGTAGCCCCCTACACAGTATGAATCTATAACAGCTCACTACACAGTATGAATCTATAACAGCTCTCTATAGTAGCTCACTACACAGAATGAATCTATAGCAGCTCTCTATAGTAGCCCCCTACACAGTATGAATCTATAGCAGCTCTCTATAGTAGCTCACTACACAGTATGAATCTATAACAGCCCCCTACACAGTATGAATCTATAACAGCCCCCTACACAGTATGAATCTATAACAGCTCTCTATAACAGCCCCCTACACAGTATGAATCTATAACAGCTCTCTATAGCAGCCCCCTACACAGTATGAATCTATAACAGCTCTCTATAGTAGCCCCCTACACAGTATGTATCTATAACAGCCCTCTATAGTAGCCCCCTACACAGTATGAATCTATAACAGCTCTCTATAGTAGCCCCCTACACAGTATGAATCTATAACAGCTCTCTATAGTAGCCCCCTACACAGTATGAATCTATAACAGCTCTCTATAGTAGCCCCCTACACAGTATGAATCTATAACAGCTCTCTATAGTAGCCCCCTACACAGTATGAATCTATAACAGCTCTCTATAGCAGCCCCCTACACAGTATGAATCTATAACAGCTCTCTATAGTAGCCCCCTACACAGTATGTATCTATAACAGCCCTCTATAGTAGCCCCCTACACAGTATGAATCTATAACAGCTCTCTATAGTAGCCCCCTACACAGTATGAATCTATAACAGCTCTCTATAGTAGCCCCCTACACAGTATGAATCTATAACAGCTCTCTATAGTAGCCCCCTACACAGTATGAATCTATAACAGCTCTCTATAGTAGCCCCCTACACAGTATGAATCTATAACAGCTCTCTATAGTAGCTCACTACACCATATGAATCTATAACAGCTCTCTATAGTAGCTCACTACACAGTATGTATCTATAACAGCCCTCTATAGTAGCCCCCTACACAGTATGAATCTATAACAGCCCCCTACACAGTATGTATCTATAACAGCCCCCTACACAGTATGAATCTATAACAGCTCTCTATAGTAGCCCCCTACAAAGTATGAATCTATAACAGCTCTCTATAGTAGCCCCCTACACCATATGAATCTATAACAGCTCTCTATAGTAGCTCACTACACAGTATGAATCTATAACAGCTCTCTATAGTAGCCCCCTACACAGTATGAATCTATAGCAGCTCTCTATAGTAGCCCCCTACACCATATGAATCTATAACAGCTCTCTATAGTAGCCCCCTACACAGTATGAATCTATAACAGCTCTCTATAGTAGCCCCCTACAAAGTATGAATCTATAACAGCTCTCTATAGTAGCCCCCTACACAGTATGAATCTATAACAGCTCTCTATAGCAGCCCCCTACACAGTATGAATCTATAACAGCTCTCTATAGTAGCCCCCTACACAGTATGAATCTATAACAGCTCTCTATAGTAGCCCCCTACAAAGTATGAATCTATAACAGCTCTCTATAGTAGCCCCCTACACAGTATGAATCTATAACAGCTCTCTATAGCAGCCCCCTACACAGTATGAATCTATAACAGCTCTCTATAGTAGCCCCCTACACAGTATGAATCTATAACAGCTCACTACACAGTATGAATCTATAGCAGCTCTCTATAGTAGCCCCCTACACAGTATGAATCTATAACAGCTCTCTATAGTAGCCCCCTACAAAGTATGAATCTATAACAGCTCTCTATAGTAGCCCCCTACACAGTATGAATCTATAGCAGCTCTCTATAGTAGCCCCCTACACCATATGAATCTATAACAGCTCTCTATAGTAGCTCACTACACAGTATGAATTTATAACAGCTCTCTATAGTAGCCCCGTACACAGTTTGTATCTATAACAGCTCTCTATAGCAGCCCCCTACACAGTATGAATCCAGGTGCATGTGTAGGTGTACTACAAAAATCATGTTAAAAGAAGTGAAAAACTGAGCCACACGATGATGTAAGCATGATTCAGAGGAAAGACACAGGTCAGGAATGGAAGAAAATACAGTATTACACAACTACCAATAAGATTGTGGATGACACATCTTCTCTAACACCAGCCTATAGTCATTTCCCCCCAATTCCTACACACAACATAAAACATGGGGCATTATCAGATTATTAACGTAACAGAATTTGTTCTCAACCCCTTTCCTGGCTAAATAAAGGTTAAATCAAGAGAGGACATGAGTCTAGAGGTCATGCTGAATAACAGATCCAGGCAGACGTGTTCAGAATGCAGATCACTGTCCCACTCCAGGTAGGGGTGAGAGTCCTCCAATCAGATGTGTTCAGAATGCAGATCACTGTCTCACTCCAGGTAGGGGTGAGAGTCCTCCAATCAGACGTGTTCAGAATGCAGATCACTGTCCCACTCCAGGTAGGAGTGAGAGTCCTCCAATCAGATGTGTTCAGAATGCAGATCACTGTTCCACTCCAGGTAGGGGTGAGAGTCCTCCATTCAGATGTGTTCAGAATGCAGATCACGGTCCCACTCCAGGTAGGGGTGAGAGTCCTCCAATCAGATGTGTTCAGAATGCAGATCACTGTCTCACTCCAGGTAGGGGTGAGAGTCCTCCAATCAGATGTGTTCAGAATGCAGATCACTGTTCCACTCCAGGTAGGGGTGAGAGTCCTCCATTCAGATGTGTTCAGAATGCAGATCACTGTCTCACTCCAGGTAGGGGTGAGAGTCCTCCAATCAGATGTGTTCAGAATGCAGATCACTGTCCCACTCCAGGTAGGGGTGAGAGTCCTCCAATCAGATGTGTTCAGAATGCAGATCACTGTCCCATTCCAGGTAGGGGTGAGAGTCCTCCAATCAGATGTGTTCAGAATGCAGATCACTGTCCCACTCCAGGTAGGAGTGAGAGTCCTCCAATCAGATGTGTTCAGAATGCAGATCACTGTTCCACTCCAGGTAGGGGTGAGAGTCCTCCAATCAGATATGTTCAGAATGCAGATCACTGTCCCACTCCAGGTAGGGGTGAGAGTCCTCCAATCAGATGTGTTCAGAATGCAGATCACTGTCCCACTCCAGGTAGGGGTGAGAGTCCTCCAATCAGATGTGTTCGGAATGCAGATCACTGTCCCACTCCAGGTAGGTGTGAGAGTCCTCCAATCAGACGTGTTCAGAATGCAGATCACTGTCCCACTCCAGGTAGGTGTGAGAGTCCTCCAATCAGATATGTTCAGAATGCAGATCACTGTCCCACTCCAGGTAGGGGTGAGAGTCCTCCAATCAGACGTGTTCAGAATGCAGATCACTGTCCCACTCCAGGTAGGAGTGAGAGTCCTCCAATCAGACGTGTTCAGAATGCAGATCACTGTCCCACTCCAGGTAGGTGTGAGAGTCCTCCAATCAGATATGTTCAGAATGCAGATCACTGTCCCACTCCAGGTAGGGGTGAGAGTCCTCCAATCAGACGTGTTCAGAATGCAGATCACTGTCCCACTCCAGGTAGGGGTGAGAGTCCTCCAATCAGATGTGTTCAGAATGCAGATCACTGTCGCACTCCAGGTAGGGGTGAGAGTTCTCCAATCAGACGTGTTCAGAATGCAGATCACTGTCCCACTCCAGGTAGGGGTGAGAGTCCTCCAATCAGACGTGTTCAGAATGCAGATCACTGTCCCACTCCAGGTAGGGGTGAGAGTCCTCCAATCAGATGTGTTCAGAATGCAGATCGCTGTCTCACTCCAGGTAGGGGTGAGAGTCCTCCAATCAGATGTGTTCAGAATGCAGATCACTGTCCCACTCCAGGTAGGTGTGAGAGTCCTCCAATCAGATGTGTTCAGAATGCAGATCACTGTCCCACTCCAGGTAGGGGTGAGAGTCCTCCAATCAGATGTGTTCAGAATGCAGATCACTGTCCCATTCCAGGTAGGGGTGAGAGTCCTCCAATCAGATGTGTTCAGAATGCAGATCACTGTCCCACTCCAGGTAGGAGTGAGAGTCCTCCAATCAGATGTGTTCAGAATGCAGATCACTGTTCCACTCCAGGTAGGGGTGAGAGTCCTCCAATCAGATGTGTTCAGAATGCAGATCACTGTCCCACTCCAGGTAGGGGTGAGAGTCCTCCAATCAGATGTGTTCGGAATGCAGATCGCTGTCTCACTCCAGGTAGGGGTGAGAGTCCTCCAATCAGATGTGTTCAGAATGCAGATCACTGTCTCACTCCAGGTAGGGGTGAGAGTCCTCCAATCAGACGTGTTCAGAATGCAGATCACTGTCCCACTCCAGGTAGGGGTGAGAGTCCTCCAATCAGATGTGTTCAGAATGCAGATCACTGTCCCACTCCAGGTAGGTGTGAGAGTCCTCCAATCAGATGTGTTCAGAATGCAGATCACTGTCCCACTCCAGGTAGGGGTGAGAGTCCTCCAATCAGATGTGTTCAGAATGCAGATCACTGTCCCATTCCAGGTAGGGGTGAGAGTCCTCCAATCAGATGTGTTCAGAATGCAGATCACTGTCCCACTCCAGGTAGGAGTGAGAGTCCTCCAATCAGATGTGTTCAGAATGCAGATCACTGTTCCACTCCAGGTAGGGGTGAGAGTCCTCCAATCAGATATGTTCAGAATGCAGATCACTGTCCCACTCCAGGTAGGAGTGAGAGTCCTCCAATCAGATGTGTTCAGAATGCAGATCACTGTCCCACTCCAGGTA